>NC_034602.1:75906140-75956874 GCF_900095145.1 Mus pahari | reverse complement strand
CAGCCCCAGCTAACCAGAACCACAAAATCTTCACAATCAAAATATCAATGGCCCTGAAAAGAGTCTTTAATTTTCCCTCTGAAATTTCACAAGTCAGGCCTCCATCTTCTGTACTGTTCTCTCAACATTATCTTCCAAGCTCCTACACAACATCCCACAGAGCTCTTAACACCAAATGGATCTTCTCGCTCAAAGTTCCAAAGTCCTTCCACAGTCCTCCCCCAAACATGGTCAGGTTGTCTCAGGAATACCCCTACCCCACTATGCTGATACCAATTTGTTTTAGTCAGGGTTTCTATTCCTGCACAAATATCATGACCAAGAAGCAGTTGGAGAGGAAAGGGTTTATTCAGCATACACTTTCCACATTGCTGTTGATCACCAAACGATGTCAGAACTGCAACTCAAGCAGGTCAGGAAGCAGGAGCTGATGCAGATGCCATGGAGAGATGTTACTTACTGGCTTGCCACCTCTGGATTGCTCAGCTTGCTTTCTTATAGAACCCAAGAGTACCAGCCCAGAGATGGTACCACCCACAAGGGGCCCTGCCCCTTGATCACTAATTGAGAAAATGCCTTACAGTTGGATCTCATGGAGGCATTTCCCCAACTGAAGCTCCTTTCTCTGTGATAACTCCAGCCTGTGTCAAGTTGACACATAAAACCAGCCAGTACACCATTCTTTACCAATTAATGTCCTTCCTTATTTTAACCAACCACAGACACCCTCCATAACTGGGATTTGAGTTTTCATTTTAATCTAGCCCCTTTGGTTGCTGCACACAGAAAATTCAATCTCATACTGAACAGAAAACTTTTTCTCTGCCAATTAGCTTTCATAGTACGTAGTACAACAACATAGTTGTGTGGGATGCTGAGGAGAAAAGACATCAGTGGGCCCTGAAGGGTACAATACTGACTGGGCAGGATACAATGTAATAGTGGCAAGACAGTTAATGATGTAACCAACTGCTTTCTTGGTTATATTTGAGACTTGTTCTATAAGACGGAAATCATCACTAGTACTGTAAACATGGTGCAGACAGGCCCTTAAGTGACAGGAGACTTAAGTGAGATTCTATGAAGAAGGCTCCCCCCCCCCCCCATGGCAGTCCTTGAGGAAGGAGACAGTCCTTGCTCTCCCAAACTGTTTATTCATTGTGGAAAGTGGATGCATACCACTTACTCATGGTGGACTAGAGATTATATATCTTTTGCAGGAAAGACTATCTGAGGAGGGACACTTACTGGCCAAACCCTCGAGGCCCATCTAGATACCTTATTAGCTCAGTGACCAGTTGTTTTGGTTCTCTTAGTGGGGTACGTGTTCATGTGCTCCAGGACAGGAACAGAAGCACATTCAAATTCTTACCATTCTCAATTATAATAGTTGCCGGTGTTCACTAATCTGCTCTACCTTACCAGTTCTTCTGTCTGGTGACACTGGTCTACTTGCCCCATAAACATGTTATTTACATGTTCTGTTAGAATAGTATTTAGTGAGGAGATGTCTAATGGAAGATCTGTTTATTCTTACTGAGTGAAACTACTCAGGGTGATATAGTTGTCCATTTGTGTTGTTATTTATCAAAAGTCATAAAATGGTCACCATCAAGGCTGAGCCTTAGTGAATGGACTCCAGGAGAAGTACCAAGTAAGGTTCACCCTACCTGACTCTAGTGGATGTTGACAGGGGTTGGTGGAAGCCATGAATAGTTGAGAGTAGTGGAGAAGTATTATAAATATATTTGTGCTGGATGCTGGTGGTACATGCTGTTAATCTATACACTTGGGAGGCAGAGACAGGAGGATCTTTGTAAGTCCAAGGCCAGCCTGGTCTACAGAGTGAGTTCTAGGACCTCAAGGGCTACAGAGAAAAACCCTATGTTGAAAAAAATCAAGCAAACAAACAAATAAAACGAACAATCCCCCAAATAGCAACAACAAAAAAACACAAAAAAACAAAACTCAAATTCAAAAACGCAAAACAAAAAATAAAGACATTTAATTGTATTTTCTATAACTTTGCTTTATAGAAATAATTTATAATGTATTTAAAACAGTAAATAGAAATCAGAAGGAGATACAGTTCAATGGTAGAACACTTGCTTATCATGCATGAGGCATGAAATGTAATTGCCAGCAAAGAAGAAAAAAATGTTCTCTGGAGCCTGACAAGGTGATTTATACCTATAATTCTAGCTTTGGGACCTCAAGGTAAGAGGATAGAGATCAAGGTCAGTCTGGGCTACTATAGCAAATTCCAGCCCAGCTCAGGCTTTGCAGCAAAACCAGATCTCAAAGAAAAAGAAAATAAACACATAATATATGCAAAACCAAAAGAAGTAGTATTCTGTGGTTGCATGGAAGCCAAGCTAAACCATGAAACAAAATAAACAGAAGAGAAAGCAGTGTAAGAACCAAATTACATGTAAACGTGGAGGGAAGGAGCTTTCTGTTCATGTTTTAAGAGGGACAAGGTCAGCTTCTAAGTGTTGTTTGAGAGACTGGAATGTATGGACTACTAGTATAATGTATAAACCCTAATTTCAGGAGCTCATAACTACTTATGTGACAAATTTGGTTTTGAGTATTATGATAATAAAAATGTGAGTTAAAATTTCTCCAGCAGATTCAGTAGGAAGGTTGAAGGATTTTTGAGGTATAAATTCCATGACAAAGCTTTTTGGGGAATAAAAACTAAGGGAAAATGAGGCTGATCATGTATAAAGAACTGTAATTGCTAAAGAATATTTGATTAATTCTCATTCCAGCCGACGCTGCAGCTTCATGGTTTAACTGACATTGAGAGATAGTTTGAAGTACTGTTCTTGGAGCAAATATATGTACACTCCATAACTCAATCCACTAAATAATGATGATTCAACAAAGCACAAAAATATCAAGACATGGGGCAGGAGTGATGCTTACCAGTTAAGAGCACTGACTGCTCTTCTAGAGGTCCTGAGTTCAATTCCCAGCAACCACATGGTGGCTTACAACCATTTGTAGTGGGATCCAATGCTATCTTTTGGTGTGTCTGGAAATAGCTGTAGTGTACTCATATAAATACAATAAATAAATCTTTTAAAAAACCCAAGATGTAAGTGCTTTTTCTTCAGACTGACAAGACTTCTGTGGTTATGGAGCTAAAGTGGAAAATGACATGAAGTGAAATGTTGGGCTTTGCTCAAGATGGAAGTCCTTCTGCTTCATCAGCAACACTGTTAGTTTATGGAAGGTTGGAGTACCACATCCATTAAAGCTCTTGTTTCTGGAATTGGAGGAAATCCAAAGAAAACGTGTATGCACATCATGCATGCTAAATAATTTATACTTTAAAACACTTGCCTGTGATTTCTCAACAAACCAACCAACCAACCCTAAAAATGTTAATGGACTATAAGCAGAAGTGCTTGCTGACAGGAGCCTGATATAGCTGTCTCCTGAGAGGCTTTGTCAGTGCCTGACAAATACAAAGGTGGATTTTCTCAGCCAACCATTGAACTGAGCACAGGGTCCCTAATGAAGGAGCTAGAGAAAGGACCCAAGGAGCTGAAGGGGTTTGCAGCCCCATAGGAGAAACAACAATATGAACTAACCAGTACCCCCCAGAGCTCCCTGGGAATAAACCACCAACCAAAGAAAACACATGGAGGCACCCATGACTCTAACTGCATATGTAGCAGAGGATGGCCTAGTTGGACATCAATGGGAGGAGAGGCCCTTGGTCCTGTGAAGGCTCTATGCCCCAGTGTAGGGGAATGCTAGTACCAGGAAATGGGAGTAGGTGGGTTGGTGAGCAGGGGGAGGAGGGATGAGATAGGGGGTTTTTGGAGGGGAAACCAGGAAAGGGGATAACACTTGAAATGTAAATAAAGGAAATATTTAATAAAAATCATTACTTTTATTACTTAAAGGTAATATTAGTATTGTCTACATCTATATACAAATTCCCTAATCTTAATGGGTAATAAAATAAAGAATTATTTAGAGTTCATTTATTCCCAAATATGGATGTCTGAAGGGGAGGTAGCCCTTTTTATAATTATGGTTGTATTGCTTTAAGAATATGTATTTATTGCCTTTAGAGTATGTTCACTTTGTATGTGTGTGTATATAATTTTTATATATATAAATTATATACACATTCACACACACACACACACACACACACACACACATATATATAAAATCTCAGACAATTTACTTTCAATAATATAACTACTTCCCAATTTATTTTATGAGAACAAAATAACCTTTATTATAAAGTGTAACAACAATGATACAGAAGAAATATGTTGTTTTCTCCTCAATGAATAGATGTAAAATGCTAAGCAAAAGTTGCATATGAACCCCTGTCACAAAATAACCTTTATAAACTGCCATCAAGTTGGGGCTATTCTAGAACTACAAAGTTATTTTCATATTTAAATGTCATTTCAATTTACATATTAGTGTTAAAGCTAGAGGTAGAAAAGTATCAGGATTATTTGAATAAATACAAAATAGATCAAATTTGAATTTTTATATTAGTATATAAGAGCTGCTTCCGCCTCCCTAGTGCTGAGATTGAAGATGTGAGTCATAACACCCTGGTAAAACATACTATATTTTAATGTATAAAAGGTCATTGATGTTCCTGAGAAAATCCTCAAAGGTAAAATCATAAAAACAAAAAGAATCATAACAGTAGGATTTTGATTTACTGAGAATGTATGAGTTTATAGTTGAGTTGAAACATTAATGGCGTTAGGTATAACGTTTCTGGTCTTACTCATCCATAACGACACTATAATTTCAAACAATTAAAATCTTTTGTTTTGTTTCCGGATTTTGTGAGACAGTGTTTTACTATGTAGTTTATTTCAATCTTGACTCATCATCTCAGCGTTGTCAGGTACTGAAATTATGAGCATGTACCACTAGGTCTAGTTTCACATTTTATTTTATTTTATTTATTATATATTTAAATTTATTCTCCACCACCCACCGACCTACTCCTGCCTCCCCACTCTGGCATTCCCCTACCAAGAACCTGAGCCTGTGCTGTCCGCCTGATGAGTCACTGGCCTATCATCGGGTGCCCTGCCTGCATGCACAGCTCATGTTCAGAGCGTGCTGAACACTGATTGGATCCAGGAGAGGGGGAGGGATAAGAGGCAGAGGACTGATGAAAAACAAAAACAGGATGAGCCCGAGATAAAGAGGAGAGTTGTTGGAGAAACCTTCCTTGGCCTTTGCGTCGTTTTTTTCTCCGTCTCTGCTGGTCAGAGTGCGGGGTTGCAGCAGAGGATGATGTTTTAGTATTGTAAATATTGTCATTGTATTAATTTTAAAAATAGTGCAATTTTTTGCAGGTGAGTAAGATCAATGGTTGACTCATTGAGAATAACAAAGAACTCTTAAAATAGACTCAAAGTGGGGGAACCTTAAGCTTATTTAAATATGTGAAAATGTTTAATCTTGTTGAAAGTTAAAAATAAATCTTTGTGAAATAATCATCCTGCAGTATAAATTCTTTCTGAAAACATAATCAAACTGGCCAGAGAAGTAGCTCAGTTGTACAATGTTTGCATGGCAAGCAGAGAGCCCTAGGTTCTAGACCCCAAACCCCACAAATCTTGTGTGGGAGTGCACATCTCTAATCCCTACGCCTGGTGGAAGAGGCAGTAGGATTAGAAATTGAAGCTCTTCCGTGGGTGCATAAGTAGTTTGAGGCTAGCTTATGAAACACAAGGTCCTGTCTCGCACAAATGTGATGAAAAATGAATTTGGAAAGATAGTAAATTATTTCCTGCCGATGCCTTTGTTTATACAATATCAAATTTAGCGATTAATCAAAACAGTCAACTTCAATAGTACATGCATCACAGTTACTGAAGGAAAGACTGACCTAGTCATAAATCATGACCAAAGGGTTTTCTTTGTTGTTTCTGAGAGGAAGAAAAACAGTCTTCTATGAGCTATAGACAGCAATGTGAATTCTTTATGATTTTCCAGAGAACCCAAAAGTGGTTTTCAAAGAACATTCTCTCATACGTTATAAAGTAGCAGTTAACTTTTTGTGGAAGCTATTTCACTATCCCAGCATCATCACATAGGTTGCTGGACATGTGAGTTCTTCAGACTAATAACCGCACCCCAGATTTACCAAGCTGCACACTGTGTGAGCAGGATGGTCCAAAAACAAATATGAGTCCTTACTCAGACTGTAAACCTTTTTACAGTTGTCAGAAAAGGCATGCTATAAAGTACTAAGGGAGTTGAAACCCTATAATGAAACACTGGCCTGAGTCATCATTTTCCTTTTGAGGATGAGTTTAAACAGCTGAGCTCCAGGTGAGAGCATGCACCAGATGTGTCTGAAATAGGGAATTTCACAAATAAGGTTGTTCCTGGAAAATGCTGATTAACAAGTTATCAAAAGGGATGGGTACAAGGAAGGAGGAGGAAATAGATGAGGTGGAGTTTCGCAGTCATGGGTAAGGTAATGCTGAAAAAGCAAAGCAAATGACATTCCTACCCAATAAAAGAATACCTGCCCAACAGTTCATTGCGGTGAGAACAAAAACATCCACATCTTCACAGGGAATAGCTAATCAGCCAGGCATGTCCCAGCTACAGCTGTGTTTCAAAGCTGTGTTTCAAACACAGACGGAAGAAATAGTTGGAGTCATTTTAAATTTGAGGAGAGGTTGTGTGTGTGTGTTACAAATCTTCCATCAAACAGGCAACCACATGGCATTATACTTTGCAATATTTGAAAGATAACATTCAAACTTCATATAGGCTAGGTTAAGTTTGGCTTTGAAAACCTACCTTTAGGTCCAAACTGCTCTAGTGTCATAGTGTTAAGCTGGCATATTTTGTGATTCTTTTTCACCTGATGGCTTGATTTTCATGAAATAAATACTAAATAATTATCATCTCTTATTAGATAGATAATTGACATTTGTTGCCACACTTTAAAAACATCCAGTGGCAGGAAAACAAACAGCAAAGAAAGCCATCAATCCTAGTTTCGTAGCAGCAGGATTGATGAAGCTAGTGCTTCTGCCCACATTCATTAAACCTGTTAACGATGTAATAGAATTTATTTCATTATGCATACATCTTTATATAATCCATGACCGTGATATACTCATGTCTTACAAAAATATAATAAAACCACACATCAAATATAATATGTTTTGATTTTTAAAATGTTGTCTTTTTTTTCTTTGTCTCAGTAACATGAAAACCGAAACTATGTTTAATTTTTAATTTCTGTCCAGTGGTAGCCTCATTAGCTAAAATAATAGTCAAAATCTCTCTCTCTCTCTCTCTCTCTCTCTCTCTCTCTCTCTCTCTCAATGTTTGTTAAGAGAACAAACATTGGAGAGTTTCTTCTTTGAAACATTTGAATCCTCTCTGCTCTAAAGTAACAGGTATTAGTACATAAGTTATAAATCATGTATGACCTAAGTAAAAGCCATGTAGATTTAGAACATCTAGCATCTAATCTGAAGCATCATCTTTCAGAAACCCGGTACATACTCCCAGATACCTTGGTCTCTGTGGATGGTGGTCCTTATTTCCCTTGTAGTCTTGGGAGTAACTACTGGGCTCTTCATCCATTTTTTCTGGCCATTGGTACTAACCAATAGTACCCTACTCTCAGTTTTTCTCTGTATTACTCAATCTTTTAGTTCACACAATTGAGAAGAAACACCAGTATTAAGTTTCTTCTAGGGAGTTTTCTTATTTAATCACTATTTTATTCCATTATTATGGCTTTCTGTTAACTGCCACACAACTTTATAAAGATTTTGAGTCTGTAGCTCTCTTGATTGGCTGTGTTACCAAGTTCGGCAGTGAGGGCAAGTCTGCAGGGCTTCATGCCAGCACACAATGGCAGAGCTTGTCTGGAGGACTTTTAGTAGGCTGGCTGAATTGTTGAGTAAACAAGTTCAAGCTCTGGGGACCACTTTTCTTCTTGGTGAGCTACTGGTTATTAAGATAGTATCTGTAAGGAGCAAGGGAAAGTCCACAAGTGACTTGTTTCATGTCAGTCTCTTTGTATGGGGGTTCTGAGACTCAAACCCAGGTCCTCATGTTTGTATGGCAGCCACTCTTACACACTGAGCCATCTACACTTACCCCATCCTTAGGGTTTTCTGGTATGGTTGGACTAGGGCAGGACTAGTCAGTTTGTGCCTTTAGAAGTGTACTGGCTAGTTTTGTGTCAACTTGACACAGCTGGAGTTATCATAGAGAAAGGAGCTTCAGTTGGGGAAATGCCTCCACGAGATCCAGCTGTAAGGTATTTTCTCAATTAGTGATCAAGGGGGGAGGTCCTCTTGTGGACGGTGCCATCTCTGGGCTGGTACTCTTGGGTTCTATAAGAGAGCAAGCTGAGCAAGCCAGGGGAGGCAAGCCAGTAAAGAACATCCCTCCATGACCTCTGCATCAGCTCCTGCTTCCTGACCTGCTTGAGTTCCAGTCCTGACTTCCTTGGTGATGAACAGCAGTATGGAAGTGTAAGCTGAATAAACCCTTTCCTCCCCAACTTGCTTCTTGGTCATGATGCTTGTGCAGGAATAGAAACCCTGACTAAGACAAGAAGCTTTATAGTGCTTCTGAAATTCAGGTAGTGTTGCCATCCCTTAGTTTACCAGACCACTTCAGACAAGTAACATAGCATCTATTCTATGTTAGAACAGAGCACTTTATTACAAACCTGGGAATGGGCTTGTTGCCACACTGACTGACTACTGTTAGGTCTGTAAATTTGAATATTCTTAGCCACACTATAAGACAGAGTTTCTATTCATCTTTTCTAAGTAATTGTTATTGGTCAGCTCCAGCTTCCATAACACAGATGGAAGTTTTAAGTCCAGTGTCTAGGAATTATTTGAGTTGGTTTCTGATGAACGCTCTTGGCATCACTCTTCCCATCCTCTCAATTTTTCCTTCTTTCCATCCTTCTTCTGAAATGTTTCCTGGGCCCTGCAGAGGAGTGTGTGGGTGATATAGATGGGCCTCTTAGAGATGAGCACTCGACTGTCATTTATTCTTGCCCTTTGACCAGTTATAAATTGCTTCATTAGCTGCTGCCTGCTGCAAAAATGGGCTTCTCTGGCCCAGGAGAGAGTAGCACTGATGGACATGACTGACATTTGGATGGCATTTGGACACATTCCTGAAGTAGAACAACAGTAGTAAGTTCCTCAATCTCTCCAGGGCCTATGACCTGGTTTAGAGCATCAGATATGAATTCCCTATTTTGAAGCAGGGATCAATCTCATTTTGAAAGTGGATGATTGCTTTTATCATTTACTTTTGTGCTGCTATGATCATAGTATCCAGAAGTGATCTGTGGAAGACAGAATTTATTTTGGCTTAGGGGTCCAGGGAGAGTCTATAATGGCTGGGGAGACATGTCTTCAGTCACCAGGAGTTGAGAGAGCTTGTCTTTAATTTTATCTTCTAATTTTTGGAATTTCTTAAGATTAACAACCTTCATTCAGAACATAACAAGATATATGATCAGCATGACCTTGCTCTGATCCAAGTTAGTTTTCTATGTCAATGACTGGAAGGCATATTACAGCAACAGTATGAAATTGCTGGCAGGCATGGAACAAAATGGCTATAGCTATGCTGGGGGAGGGGAGCAGGGCTCTACATTTGCACCTTTATGGATACTTCCCTTGTTGTGGATCATTGTGTTGTGGTTCGTAGATAACACATCTGCGTAGGACAATTGATTGCTTCTTCTCTTTGGGAGCTTGCATAGCAGCTTCTTGGACTATGAATGCTAGAGAGGAAGGGGGTTTTTAGGTTACATCCAGTTTGAATCTTCCTTGTCCGGAAGTGTGCAGTGGCATCGAATAGTAAGTCTGTCAATCAATATAATAGCTCCATGAGAACATGATCTTAACAGAACATCCATCACTAACCCCTCCTCTGCAATTAACATACTGAAAATAAAGCAACCGACTGGGCATAAAGCACAATTTCTTATATTTGAGTTCTAAGATATCTTTGTGAGTGGTATTTGGAAAACTGTTGTGAGATGTGAGGCAGCCAATCAAAACACAAATATGAAAGAGACTATAGCAGCCTAAGGTTGGCCTGGATCTTAAGAACTTGATTTATGCTACATATATTCCTTCTTGCAAGAAACAAGGCTATCGCTATAATGCACAAAACCTGTCTTTAGGTCCAACTTCAGTAATGCCCCAAGAAGCTTTTTGAAGATTATTGGCAACAAAAATTGCAATACACCTTAAGCATTTTCTGGCTTATGCATTGACTGATTTGATGCTGTGTGTTGGAAACATACATATCAGGACAAGTGAATGCCTGAATGATATGCCTCACAGTCATCCAATCGTTACCCCTCTCTCAAAATACCAAATACAAAGAAGTTTTTAAATAAATGTAAAAGAATGGCTATGAGTTAATGATTTCCATGTAGTAGTTTCTTATTTCCATTCACTTTAAAATTTCTTAATTTCATTTATGGATCTGGTGCCATCTGAGACAGCAGAGCGACACTCAGTCCCTACTGCTGTGGGGTTTCCATTGTAAAATTCTACACACAGAGTAATAACCAGTCTCATATTGTGGGCGGTCTATAGGTTAAGAATATTGCCTGCTGGTTCTTCAGAGTTACAATACAAAACTGCAAGTGCAATGGAGTTTTCCATGTAGACTTAAACTCAGGGCAATGTCCACAGCAGTTAAGTTTCCCTTTTCATATACATAGTTGGACTCTAACGACAGATTCGTGTCCACTTGATCCAACATTTGGTAGCTGTCAGCAATATATTCTGTTTTTAAGTTGCCTTGGGTTTTGAATAAACCTAATAGTTCCAGAATCCTAAGCCTACAGAAAAATGAGTTGGATCTGTATTCAGGGGGGAATTGGTAACTTTGGAAGACAGACCAAAGAAAATTCTTTATTTAAAACAAACAAACAAACAAACAAACAAAAAAACCATTTCTTTTTTTCTTCTAGAATGATTCTGGTGGACCACTAGCTTACTCTGACTCTAGAACTATCTGGCACCTTGTTGGAATAGTAAGCTGTTGTAATGGATGTGGCAAAAAGAATAAGGTGTTTACATCCAAGTGACCACTTATAATTGGATTACCTCCAAGACTGGAGTCTGATGAAAAAGTCATCATAAAAAAAGAAAAATAACTTTAAAAAAGAAAAGTAACTATGAAATAGAACATAAAGACAGCCTCAAGATCTGTCTTATCTTTTACTTTTACATCTATTTTTAGTTAGGGATAAATGTATCATTTTAAAAGCAATTTTTAAAAAAGATTTATTTATTTATTTATTTATTTATTTAATGTATATGAGTACACTGTCTTCATGCACACCAGAAGAGGGCATCAGATCCCATTACAGATGTTTATGAACCACAGGAGCTGATGCAGAGGCCATGGAAGGATGTTTCTTACTGGCTTGCTTCCCCTGGCTTGCTCAGCTTGCTTTCTTATAGAACCCAAGACTACCAGCCCTAGAGATGGCACCACCCACAAGGGGACCTCCCCACCTTGATCACTAATTGAGAAAACGCCTTGCAGCTGGATCTCATGGAGGCAGTTCCTCACTTGAAGCTCCTCTCTCTGTGATAACTCCAGCTTGTGTCAAGTTGACACAAAACCAGCCAGTACAGAAAGAAAGGGAAGAAGGTCAAAATAGTACTTTAATTGACAGTCTTGTTTTGATTTATCTTGCCATTATATTTAGAATTAACATTCATATGTTTTTCATAATTAAAGGGGAAACATACTTGTAAATATGAAAGCATGTATGGTATACTAATCAAATTATTTTATCCCATAATTTATTATTACATTTCATTAAATTGGAACATGTCTTAGTCAGGGTTTCTATTCCTGTACAACATCATGACCAAGAAGCAATTTGGGGAGGAAAGGGTTTATTTGGCTTACATTTCCAAACTGCTGTTGATCACCAAAGGATGCAGGACTGGAACTCAAGCAGGTCAGAAAGCAGGAGCTGATGCAGAAGCCATGGAAGGATGTTCTTTACTGGCTTGCCTCCCATGGCTTGCTCAGCCTGCTCTCTTATAGAACCAAGACTACCAGCCCAGAGATGGCACCACCCACAAGGGGCCCTCCCCCCTTGATCACTAATTGAGAAAATGCCTTACAGCTGGATCTCATGGAGGCATTTCCCCAACTGAGGCTCCTTTATCTGTGATAACTCCAGCTGTGTCAGGTTGACACAAAGCTAAACAGTACAGAACATGTGAAAAAAGCAATGTATATTTAGTTTTTACTTGTAAGGTAGAGAGTTAGTTCACTTCATAAAATCATGTGATAAAGATATCAGAAGTTGTTCTACACCAAATCTCTCAACTCATAGTTCAAAAAACTAAAGATTAAAGAAGGGAAGGTTAGCTGGGCGTGGCGGTGCACACCTTTAATCCCAGCACTCGGGAAGCAGAGGCAGGCCGATTTCTGAGTTCAAGGCCAGCCTGGTCTTCAAAATGATTTCCAGGACAGCCAGGGCTACACAGAGAAACCCTGTCTCATAAAACCAAAAAAAAAAAAAAAAAAAAAAAAAAAAAAAAAAAAAAGGGACGCTTTTCCCCTTGATCATTTCTGGTGAATCAATGAGTCTAACTTCATTGAGTTTAGATCCAATGTTTTCCATCAAGAATTAAGGAATCATTTTTAATTATTACAATAGCTTTTCCTTTATGTCTTTTTTTTTTCTCCTCATGTTTGTCTTTTGCAGCAAAAGCGATCTGAAATGACAGAGCGTAGGGGAGTGGGAGGTGCTTATTTTAGTAGCGCTCCATGTTTCTGTGAAGTCTTTCTCTTTCACCGTCAAATCCTTTTCATAGGCAGTAGTACCCTCTGCCCTTCCTCAAATGCTATAGGTTATGCTGCCTCGTGGCTCAGCCTAGTTCATCTCTCTTTCTCTTTTTTTTTTTTCTCAATTTTTTATTAGATATTTTCTTCACTTACATTTCAAGTGCTATCCCAAAAGTCCCCTATACCCTCCCCCGATCCTGCTCCCCTACCCACCCACTCCCACTTCTTGGTCCTTGCGTTCCCCTGTGCTGGGTCATATAAAGTCTGCAAGACCAAGGGGCCTCTCTTCCCAATGATGGCCGACTAGGCCATCTTCTGCTACATATGCAGCTAGAGACACGCGATCTGGGGGTACTGGTTAGTTCCTATTGTTGTTCCACCTATAGAGTTGCAGACCCACAGAAGTGGATGCTCATTGTCATCTATTGAATGGAACACAGGGCCCCCAATGGAGGAGCTAGAGAAAGTACCCAAGGAGCTGAACGGGTCTCTTTCTCTTTTTATCCTCCTTCTCTGGATGATCTCATCGAATCCAATAGCTTCAATCTGCCCCCAGTGACAACTCCCAAATGGTTACAGTTCTAGCTTTAGATGTCAGTGTTCATATTTCTTTTCCTTTTTTAAAACTAGATATTTTCTTTATTCACATTTCAAATACTACCTCCTTTCCTGGTTTCCCCTCCGAAAACCCTCTATCCCATCATTCCTCCCCCTGCTCACACACCCACCCACTCCTGCTTCCTGGTCTTGGCATTCCCCCTACACTGGGGCATCGACCAAGGGCCTCTCCTCCCATTGATGTCCAACAAGGCCATTTTCTGTTACATAGACAGCGGGAGCCATGGGTTCTACCATGTGTACTCTTTGGTTGGTGGTTTAGTCCCTAGGAGCTCTAGGGGTACTGGTTGGTTCACATTGTTGTTCCTCCTATGGGGCTGCAAGCTCCTTCAGCTCCTTGGGTCCTTTCTCTCACTCCTTCATTGGGGACCCTGTGCTCAGTCCAGTGGTTGGCTGAGAGCATCCACCTTTGTATTTGTCAGGCACTGGCGTAGCATCTCAGGAGACAGCTATATCAGGTTCCTGTCAGCAAGCACTTGTTAGTATCCACAGTAGTGTCTGGGTTTGGTGACTGTACATGGGATGGATCCCCAGGTGGGGCAGTCTCTGGATGCCCTTTCCTTCAGTCTCTGCTCCACACTTTGTCCATATTTCCATGTAGAAGTTCAATATATTTAAAATGTCAACTAAAGGGTTTAACAGACAATTTTCATTGTTGTGTCAATATTTTAAGTTTTTTTTAAATCTTTCAATTTTCAAGTAAAATGGACCTACAATTATCCTTGATGGATATCTGAAATAATGCATCATTATTTTTATTATTAGATTTTTGATATCTGACCTGGGAAAGTTCTATCCTTATCTCTGGGAATTTCGTACAGTTGAGATTTAATTCACTGTCAAATAAAGCCAGTGATTCTTATATGAGGTTTCAAGTGTCTATCTCCCTTAGCTGCCTTTGAGTATATGTTGTTACTAATCTAAGATCGCTCTGAAAATGCCTGCTTTCCTTTAACATCATTTAACATTCCTTTAACATCATTTAACAGCTTTTGTGGTTGAATCTAGTGGCCAAACACATGTATGTGTGGATAAAGATTATGGAGAGCTGCATTTAACGTGTCTCTAGGACCTCGCTGCTTGTCTGCATCCTTCTTACTGCGCCAAATCATTTACTTCTTTAAAAAAAAAAAAGACTTATTCACTCTTGTTTTTTATTATATCTGTACGAATGCTTTGCCTTCATGTTTGCATGTGTACCGTGCAGATGCCTGCAGAGGGCAGCAGAGGGCCGCAGATGCCCGGGAACAAGCGTTATAGGAGTTAAGTGTGGTTTCTGGGAATGGAACCTACACCTGCTGCAAAAGCTGAAATGGCTCTTAACTGCTGAGTGAACTCTCCAGCCTTCAGTACAATGTACTTTTAAATAAAATCACTTTGTTTTGGAGGATGCTAATGAGAAGAACTACTTATTATGTGTAGGATGGTAATAACTATTTCTTTTATATTCTAAATAAAGCCTAAAATTTGAGAACATTTTGTGGTCCTCCTTTATGTTGTTCTTTGATAGTCCGAGGCCTGTGCTTTATGTGAAATCTACTGCTGTGAACCTGAGATACAAAGCGTTCTATTTAACAGATCTCCGGCTGGAGGACTGCCCAGTGTGAGTGCTGCTTCTTACTGGGGTTGTGGGTCCCATTGGAGTTCCTTCAGCCTTCTTTGCACTGAAGGTGCACTTCATTATAGGTAAATAAGCAGAACAATACATTTGCTAATGTATTTAATCAAGAAAGCATTTCAATTCTGTTAGCTTGAGCTGCAGTACAAAATAAACGAAAGACGAAAACAGCAAATGCAGAGCCCTAACTTTGTTATTCAGTGCGAGCATTGGAGAAGTGGATGATTCTCAGGTAAAGGTGATTCCTTCTTTAACACACTTTGCCAGAGGTGATCTGTGTGAGAGCATAGAGCACGTCTACACTTCACAGCTATGTGGCCGGGCGTGGTGGCACATGCCTTTAATCCCAGCACTCAGGAGGCAGAGTTTGAGGCCAGCCTGGTCTACAAAGTGAGTTCCAGGACAGCCAGGGCTATACAGAGAAACCCTGTCTCGAAAAACCAAAAAAAAAAAAAAAAAAAAAAATGGCATCATGAGTTTTGCAGGCAAGTGTATGGAACTAGAAAATATCATCCTGAGTTAGGTAATCCAGGCTCAAAAGGATATGCATAGTATGTACTCACTGATAAGTGGATATTAACCAAAAAGTACAGAATACCCATGATAAACCCCACAGACTGCAAGAAGTTAAACAAGAAGAAAGGCCCAAGTGAGGATGCTTCAATCTCAGTTAGAAGGGGGAACAAAATAATCATGGGAGGCAGAGGGAGTGGGACAAGGGTGGGAGAGGGGAGGGAGTAGGGAAAATAGGGGGGCAGGATCAAGTATGGAGGAGACAGAAGAGAAGCCCAGACGGCCAGGAGATAAATGGAAATATGTAGGTGCCGGGGGCAGGGGTTGGGAGAAACCTCTAGAAAGTCCCAGAGACCTGGGATGGAGAAGGCTCTCAGGACTCAATATGGGTGACCTTAGCCAAAATTCCATCATTGGGGAGATGGAACCTGAAGAGACCACCTCCAGTAGTTAGACAGGGCCCACAATGGCGAGATGGGGATACCAACCCACCTTCAAAAAATTTGACCCAAATTTGTTCCTGCCTAAGAGAAATGCAGAGAAAAAAAATGGAGCAGAGATTGAAAGAAAGGCCAACCAGTGACTGGTCCAACTTGGGATCCATCCCATGGGAAAGCAACAAACCCTGACACTATTACTGATGCCATGTTGTGCTAGCATGGCTGTTCTCTGAGAGGCTCTATCAGTAGCTAAGACAGATGTAGATACTTACAGCCAATCATTGGACCGAGGTCGGGAACCTCAGAAGCATTAGGAAGGAAGGGTTGAAGGAGCTGAAGTGGATGGCAAACCCATAGGAAGTAAACTGTTTACACACACACACACACACACACACACACACACACACACACACACACTCAGAGAGAGAGAGGGAGACAGAGACAGAGACAGACAGACAGGGAGAGAGATATTCAGGGATCGAGAGACAGATGGAGAAAGAGACAGACAGGGAGAAAAACAGAGGTAGACAGACAGACAGATAGACAGACAGACAGATAGTCAGATAGACTGTTTAAATTAGGGAAACCATGTACAGTAGAAAGAACTTTGAAGAAAATTTCAAAACTCCAGAATTTTTGAAAGGCTGGAGGTGGAGGCTCTGGATTGAGTCCCAGTGATGACTCACAGGACAGCAGAAGTGAGTGCCGTGGGAAGCTATTGCGGAAGTCAACAGACAAGATCCCGTAACTATACCATCAGCAATAACTTCCTCCTGTCCACAAACTGCTTCTCAGGAAAACGGGGAGTGAATTTGTGAACATAGCTTCAGAAGGCATCACAAGCTAAAGATCTGTTGCTGGAGAGCCACAGAAGTCTCACCTCCACATTTGAAGGCTTCTTGGCTGCTTCATCTAATAAAGAAGAAACCTAGTTTGTACCTAGAATCCTAATTGAAAGTGACTATGGGAGATATAGGCTTTAGATCCCCAGTTTCTGTTGCATAAGAGGGAGGACCTTAGAATGGAGGATGGATGTATTAAACCATAAGACCAAATATACCATAAGACTCCATTCCCATTAACATTGAATAATTTTCCGTGTACTGATATAAAATGATTAATTTTTTAAAAAAATTTAAAATTAGTTTAATTTATGTATATGAGTATTTGTATATGTGTCTTCCAACACACCAGAAGGGGCATCAGATTCCATTACTGATGGTTGTGAGCCACAATGTGGTTGCTGGGAATTCAGGACCTCTGGAAGTGTACATAGTCAGTGCTCTTAACCGCTGAACCATTTCCCAGCCCCATAAGATGATTAATTTGACCATTCCTTGTTGAATAATTTGTCTCCATTTGTTACTAGTAGAGATTTTGTAACAAGTTTCTTCTTGTATTTCTATTTGAATATATGTGCTAGGATAGACAGTCACTGGGTTATGGACAAATTATTTTAAATTTTAGATCAGTGAACTGCACTAAGAAGATGCTGTCTCAATTCTAACTTTAGTTATCCAGGTGTGAGGATGCATTTCTATACATTCTTACAGAGTCTTTACGTTACTAAAACTTTTGCTTTTGTTGCTTCAGACTGGGTCTCATGTAGCCTTGGCTAGTCTCAATCTCATCATATATCCAAGGGTGACTTTGAGCTCATGATGATTTTGCCGTCACCTCCCAAGTGCCAGGCTCTCCAAAAATCTTATTTTTCTAGGATGGAACACAGGGGCCCCAATGGAGAAGCTAGAGAAAGTACCCAAGGAGCTGAAGGGGTCTGCAACCCTATAGGTGGAACAACAATATGAACTAATCAGTACCCCCAGAGCTCGTGTCTCTAGCTGCGTATGTAGCAGAAAATGGCCTAGTCGGCCATCATTGGGAAGAGAGGCCNCTTGGTCTTGCAAACTTTATATGCCCCAGAACAGGGAAACGCNAGGGCCAAGAAGTGGGAGTGGATGGATAGGGGAACAGGGCAGGGTGGGGGAGGGTATAGGGGACTTTTGGGATAGCATTTGAAATGTAAATGAAGAAAATATCTAATAAAAATTTAAAAGAAAAGAAATGGGCAAAGTAAACTCAAGCTGTCACTGTTCAGACAAAACAATCTGGGTGATTGGTGGTACACATCTTTAATCACAGCACTAGAGAGGCAGAAACAGGCACAGCACTAGTTGGAGGCCAGCCTGGTCTACAGAACCAGTTCCAGGACAGCAAAGGCTACACAGAGAACCCTACGCCAAAAAACTAAAAACAAACAAACAGCAACAACAACAAAAAACAAGACAATAAACAATGATCCTGGGCACTGTGACAAGCACTTGTTAATCGATACAACAGTTTCCCAAGCATGGTCCTGTTGGCCCACACTTCTTTACTTCTCGGAATGCTCAAGGTCAGAAGATTTATGTCCAACAGCTAGTTGTCACTCAGTCTGGCACTGGAGTAGAGGTCATGTCTTCTCTGTTATACCATGCTATTATAGGGATAAAGAGAGATTGTGCTGTAGATGCTGTAGAAGAACGTATCTTGAGACACAGTCTCTCACTGAACCCGGAGGGTGCCATTTCAGCTAGGCTGGCAGGAAAGAGACTCTGGGGACCCACCTGTTCCCACCCTACTAATGTTGAGGTCACAAGCATGCTGCTGTGTCTGGATTTTATGTGTGTTCTGGAGTTCCCACCTCAGGTTCTAATGCTTGTATGACAAACACATTATCACTTAGGTTATTGTCTCAGCCATTAATTGTTTTTTAAAAGATGAAAGTGTCACATATAAGTGATAGTACAACAAACCACAGCAGTTACCTCATCATTCTGGTCTTTGATCAAAGCTTCATCTTCTAGGTTCATCTGACGACTCTATAGCTAGCCACCCTACCCACCTCATTTTCCATTTTTTACTCAACTATCTGGCTTTATTTCTTTTCTAGCACTGTTAAATCTGTTATTCAAGTATACAGTCACTACTCTATATTTGTTGGTCCTTCCCATTAGTGTATAAGGGAATTTCACTATTTCTGGAAACAATATGAAACTCCAGGAAGTATATAAAATACTAACTTTATGAGAAGATAGAGAAATGTGTTCTTCAAGACATCAAAAATTGTCACAAGCACCAAGGTAGTTGTATTACAAATACATAAATGGCTCCCTGAGCTCTGTTTTTATAAGAACTTTGTGTGTCATTCAAAAACCTAATATGACTTTGTTTGGGAAAAGATCTCTCAGCTGCTTAGTTCGTTCCATTTTCTATACAAAGAATCATCAAAGCAAAGTGCTTTGTTTTTCTAAACCCTACTTTTTCACCTGTAATTTCACCCCTATAACGGCATTCACTGATTCCCATGGGACTCTAAGTTACGCACATTTCAAATGAGTTATGTATGCTCTCATAAGAGTGTTTATCCTCAAAGACACGACTTAACAGCTCAGTAACTTGTCAGATGCGCCTTAGTCTCTCCGGGAAGAGTCTCTGTGCTGAGAGAATGGACAGCTCCTGACTCAGAGCGCTGATTCACGTTAGTGTGGCAGTAGTTTTGGGTGGGTCTTTCTGATGACCAAGTTATACCCATTGTTTGTAGTCTAGGTTTTTCAATTCAAAGGCAATCTTTGATATTTCCTCTAAGCTGCAGATCCTCAGTTGTTACCACACCTGTTAAACAAGTTTCTTTTTAATGTCTTTCTGCTATCGTACCAGCCCTTAACATCTCAAATATCCTTGTAGCTAGCACATTTACCAGAGAACCACTATCAACACATAAGGAGTTCGGAAGTTCCCTCTGCATTAACATCAGCCACCAGTGTATCAGCACGCTATGTACAGGTAAGTGCTTGCCTAACCTTCTGACAGAATAGAATTTCACTGTCTCCTTCGTTTGGGTCTCATTTTAAGGACTATGGCAAAAAAATTATTGTGTCTAGGTGGTGAGTGTATAGTGATTTCACAGCCCTTTGGAACTTCGGCATGGAGACATATTGTCACAAACACACATTTGTGTTTGCCGTCTCAGGTGTTAAGCCCTAGTTTGAGGGGTGCTTCCAAAGAAGGGGCGTGTAACTTAACACCGAGTGGGTGAAAAATGTGGCAACTGTGTGGTGACTGTTGTCTAGTAGAGAGGCAACAGCAGAGACATTTTATTTCCTCGTGAGTTAAATACGCAATGGTGCTTAGGAAAGGTGTGAGCATGGTCTCTGTATTGGTTTAAAAGTTCAGGCTTCCTACCATGAATTGAATATACTATCTTGGATTTCACAGTATTACTATTCCATGGATGTAAATGTATATCTTAATATATATATTTTTTTAGTTTAACTTTCTCTTTAAATAAGACAATTGGGGAAGGGGATCAAGCTTGAAAAACAGTAACACTTATTTTTGCAAGATAGCAACCAAATTCTAAAGTACAAGTTATTATATCCAAATTAAAAGGCATTAAAGAATAAACCATAATATTGGGAAGGGGGTGCACAAATATCTAAACATCTTGAAATTATAATTCCTGCATGTGATGCTTGCTAAGTTCTTATCCACAGTTGTGGCCCCTCAGTTAAGCACCAGCATGGCATATCTGGTGTGTACTGGATATCTGGAAATCCTTCAAACTCCAGGTTTAAAAAACTTTTTTTTTTATCCTTAAATGATCTCCTGTTGGCTTCATTTTGCACTCCCATATAAGATGTATCCCTCCCCTTTATTAATATAGTTCCCAAGTTCTGGCAAATATCTGTAAACTCTCTGTAAAGTCTGTAAACTTTCTCAAATGGTTCCTTTTTTTTTTCTCCTTCTCAATATCACCACCCAAATTCCCATTGTTCTGCTCCCAAGGATTATAATAAAATAATCTCAGCTCTGGATGTCCCCACCTGTCGTTTTTTTCTCTTCTTTCAGTTATGGTCATGGATGCTGCCTGCTGGTGTTTTTCTTCCTAAGCAGTATAAGCTCTCCTGTTATTAGCTTTAAGAGGATAAAAATACAAGTCCCAAATGGTCTGTATCCCTTTGCTAGCTATATCTCACTCACAAGATAATGGTTGTTCTGCCTGGTTTCATTCATCGACTTGTTTCGCAAATATCTGTGATGCTAGGTTCTGGACAATGATCAAAGTATAAAAACAATAGCCCTAGGCTCCAGGGTGCTAATGATGAGAGATAAAGGGAATCATATGTAAAAATTAAAAAAAAATATTCTCAATGTGAGACCACAGAAAGTTTGGACATGATAGAAGATGCCAATGAAGAAAAAGAGCCAGAATGGAAAGGTGATGTTGGAGTGACAGGTCACTGGGGGAATATGAGGTGAATGTATCAGACCACAAGTCCAGCGTGTGTAACAATGACGTGGATTTGTAGGGACTGGTGTGTCCACAGAACCTTGTGTGGTTTGACGTGGTCAGAATCCACATTATCTCTTTGAGAGTAAGATTCATGACTCAGCGTGGTGCAGAGAAACTAAATTACCAGCCATCAGTCATGATTTGAGCTTCACATGTTATTTCTTCTCCCTAGACTGTCTGCCCAGATATTTTTTTTTTCTGATAAATTTCTGCAGATTCTAATCTCAACTCTGTCCAAGGCTTTCAACCACATAGGTTGCTTGAGACATAATACACACCTAACTTGTAGATCTACTGTTACATGCTTTTATAGAAAAGATTTACTTAGACCACAACAATAAGCTAATAAGATGGATAGACACTGCGCCCCTCCAGGATAGAATTTGACATTTTCACATGTACTGTGCGTAAGGACGTAATAATATTGGCACATAATCGTACTTCAAAGTGTTTAGACAATCTTAGCCGTACAATTTTTCTAAAGTATTTCTCTTCTCCCCTCCTATCTGGACTGACATCTTTTCTGATGGACACAAACTCTATTTCTTTCCATTGATAATGGGAAAGAAATGGATTTCCCTTATAGTAGATATAACAGCAACAACCATATTCTGCAAAAAATACTTTTTTTTATTTTTTATTTATCTTTTCTTTTTTTATTAGATATTTTCTTTATTTACCTTTCAAATGCTATCCCAAAAGTTCCCTATACCCTCCCCCCGCCCCTGCTCCCCTACCCACTCACTCCCACTTCTTGGCCCTGGAATTCCCCTGTACTGGGGCATATAAAGTTTGCAAGACCAAGGGGTTTCTCTTCCCAATGATGGCCAACTAGGCCATCTTCTGCTACATATGCAGCTAGAGACGCAAAAATACTTTTATAGTGTAGAGATAGGAAGAGAGAGAAACATTTTCATAGTGTAACATTTAAGGAAAACACTTTTTATCTTTTCCCCTCATTCATTTTCTTAAAAAATTTTACATTTCATTTGTGCGTGCATGCGTGCGTGTGCATGTGTGTGCGTGTGCGTGTGCGTGTGCGTGTGTGTGTGTGTGTGTGTGTGTGTATGTGTGTGTGAGCATACCATGCTATATAAGTGCATATTGGAGGACAGCCCAAAAGACTCAGCTTTCTCCTTCCACCATGTGGACTCCTGAGATAAAACTCAAGTCATGAGGCTCTGCAGGAAAACACCTTTACCCGCTGAGCCATCATGCTGACTTCTTACCCCCATTCTTCTTTGTCTTTTAATGTTTCTGTACCTAATTGTGATGCTTTTATAGGCAGCAAGAGTAACATAATACAGATATATATATGTTTTACGATATATTTTTCATGCCCTCCATTTGCAGACCAGTCATAGCATCCCGCAAATCTTTCCCACCATGGCTAATCATCCTCGGTGTGCTTGGAGCGCTGGCAGCCCTTGGGCTAATTATTGGACTCTTAGTTCACTTTCTGGCAGTAGGTTGGTATGCATTTGTCTTAGTTTGTCTTTTTGTGCTGTTTATTTAAATTTCTGTGAGATATACCAAAGCAATTGCAATATATGAATTATCTCCCACTATTGGGGACCCCTGACCCTGCAAGAAAGTATCACTAGCATTTGCAAATCTTGTACTATAGAAACAATTCTCCTACACACAGATAAAAGAATGAATATCGATTTAGACACAAATGAGATAAGCAAAATAACTTATTCTACTATGTCGTATTTTGTCACTGTGTAATTAAAGTTTTATAGTTACTTATGTGAAGAAGAGAATTTAAGGGATATTGACATTTGAGCTAGTCAGTTATTAATAAGAAAGACAATATAGAAATTCTTCTAAATAGATTAAAAATGTTGAGCTTGGACTTTTTTTTATTTAAATAAAACCATATCACTTTACCCCATTTTTTTTCCTCCCTCCAACCTGCCCCAGCTGGTTTCTCTTCAGCCCTTCCTATGCCTCCCACTTTTATGATAGCCTCATTTTCTTCGATTATTATTGTTGCACACACATAACCCCACACACATGTGTGTGCACCGAAGTATAAAAATAACAACCTGTCACACCTGTCTTTGTTGGCGGTATGTATATGGTTTCCACTGTGTATTGGATGATCAATAAAGGCGTTTATCCTTGAGATTGGCTAATTCTCTCCAACTGTCATCAGTTTGCTGCCTATAGTCCTCTATAGTCCTTGTCCAGGGGTGGAGACCCATGAAAATGTCTTTGTGTTAATATGTCCATTGACATTGCCATTCTTCCAAGTCTTGTTTTTGCAGCCACTTCATTTTTTATTTCCCTTTATTACAAATAGCTATTTTTCATACTGTATATTCTGTTTGCATTAGAAAACAATTGACATCCAAGGGAAAATAATAAAATAAAACAAAGAAAAAACAAATCAAAAATAGTAGAATATAAACAAATAAGCAAACGAAAAAAGGCCAAAGGAAAAGTACAAGAAGTGTCAATAGATGCAGAGACACAGACATTTACACCCACAGGAATCACATAAAAACACAAAGCCAAAAATCATAATGTATATGGCAAAGGGTCATTAGGGTTTCAAAAAAAAGTCCTAAATTAACACCACGAGGCAGGGAACTTCCAAAGATGCTATGGAGTTCATTCTGTGCTGGCTGTTTACTGCTAGACATGTGACCTACCCTTAAGAGTATTTTGTTTTCCCTTGGAGAAAATTAATTTTCAATTGCAAGTGGTTATCAAATGGATATAGCTGCTGGGTTAGGGATAGGGGCATGTGCCCACTTCTCTCAGCTCTAAGATCCCATTTCATGTAGACCCGTGTAGGTCTTGTATGGAGCCATTTCTAAGACTGCAGACTTCCATCTTTGAGCTGTGATTGCAAGAGCTGTGATAGAGATATATGTAATCCAGTTGGTTTTCTGTGATCTGTTGATCTCTTTATTTTATCCAATGTGGTTGTCTGTGATGTCTTCATTCTCTGAAAAGAGAATCTTTTTGGGGGTCACCAATATGCTCGCTTGGTATCCAAGGTTATTCTGTGTTGTATACTAGCATCTGAAGATTTGGAGCCAGGGACATCAGATGAGAGAGAATACGTGGCTTGTGTCCTCCTGGTTCTTTCTGAGTCACCCCACATGGGATAGTATTTCCTAGATCTCTTCCATTTCCTAGGTACTGTGAATACAGTGATGATCATGGTTTTGCAAGGGTCTGTTGAATAGGATATGGACCCCTTTGGGCATATGCCATGGAGTGCTCAAGCTGGATCATGTGGTAGATTTTCTTTTTTGAGAATTTTCCAAACTGATTTCCAGAATTACTGTACCAAGTTGCATTCAGCAGCAGTGAATGAGAGCTCCTTTCCCTTTATAGCCTGACATTTGTTGTCAGTTATTTTGTTGATCTTTATCATTTTAAAGATAATATATATATGTAAGATTAGTATCTGTGAAAGTTGAGGAATATAATGTAATATATTATCTGTATGCCTTGCATTCAGATGATGGAGTTTTTATCATTGGTCCTTCTTAATAGACTATATTAGGTTAGTTACCTAATTACTGTGAGACTATATTTCTCTTGAAAAATTAGTATACTTCTTAAGATTTTTCTATAGTATCATCTAATAGTAATACTCAATGAATAATAACTTTAAAAATCTATAGTCTGGCAACTGGTTATTCAAGCAGAAGTCATTATAGTATACAGTTCTTTCTGTCTTATTCAAGATCCTATCCTTAAGGCTGAGTAGATTTGCTCAGTTGGTAAGGAATTTGCTTCCTGTCTTAGTTTGGGTTTTACTGCTGTGATCAGACACCATGACCAAGGCAACTCTTTCTTCTATATAATAGTATTATTATTTTCTTTTTTATTGTTTTTTTACACCCCATATTTTATTCCCCCCATCCACTCTCCGACTGTTACACATCCCATACCTCCTCCTCACCCACTTGTCTCCATGTGGATATCCCCACCCCCACCCCACCTGACCTCTAAACTCCCTGGGGCCTCCAGTCTCTTGGGGGTTAGGTGTATCATCTCTGAATGAACACAGACCCAGCAGTCCTCTTCCTGGAATTTAATGAAAATGTTGGCACATCATATCCAAACATATAGGACACAATGAAAGCAGTGCTAAGAGGAAAGCTCATAGCACTCAGTGCCCCGGTAAAGAAACTGGAGAGATCTTACACTAACAACTTAACAGCATACCTGAGAGCTCTAGAACAAAAAGAAGCAAACTCACCCAAGAGGAGTAGAAGTCGGGGAAATAGTCAAACTCTGGGCCGAAATCAACCAAATAAAAACAAAGAAAACAATACAAAGAATCAGCAAAACCAAAAGCTGGTTCTTTGAAAGATTCAACGAGATAGATAAAACCCTAGCCAAACTAAATAGGGCCAAGAAGCAGTATCCAAATTAAGAAAATCAGAAATGAAAAGGGAGACATAACAACAGAAAAGGAGGAACTTCAAAAAAATCATCAGATCCTCCTATAAAAGCCTATACTCAACAAAACTGGAAAACCTAGATGAATGGATGGTTTTCTAGACAGATGTCACATACCAAGACAACTCTTATAAGGACAACATTTAATTGGGGATGGCTTACAGGTTCAGAGGTTCAGTCCATTATTGTCAAGGCAAGAGCATGGCAGCATCCAAGCAGGCATGTTGCAGAGAATTCTGATTGTCTTCATCTGAAGGCTGCTAGTGGAAGACTCACTTCCAGGCAGCTAGGAGTAGGGTCTCAAAGCCCCCGCCCACAGTGACACACTTACTCCAACAAAGCCACACCGACTTCAACAAGGCCACACCTCCAAATAGTACCATTCCCTGGGCCAAGCATATACAAACTATCACACCTCTTAATTTGAGGAAGGGGGTTAGACTCCAGAACCCAAGCAAAGCCAGATGCAGTAATGCACACCTTTAATCATAGTTACTCCTGTGGGAAGAAGGGAGGTTGTTATAAGAGAACCCTTGGAAGCTTACAGGCCAGTTATCCAGCCATAGACTGTAGCAAACAAAAGAGACCTTGTCTCAAGTAATATAGAAGGTAAGGACTTATTCCTGAGGTTGTCCTTTGACTTTCACACGTGTGTAGTGGCACTTGCACACCCCACCTCTCACACACTTATATGCATGCACACATGTACATCAGACACACAAATTATTCATGTGTATGCGCACACATACATACAAAGATAAAATATGTTATTCTTTGTAATTCTCTCTCTGAGTATGTGTTTTCTATTATTGGTTTTAAAACCATTTTCTACAACTCCAAGATGATTTCCTCAGTTGTTGCAGAAATACTAATCATAAGGGGTGATCAATATCTAATGAGCTTTGTGTTATTATACAATCTGAGTCTTGCTTTGAAGTACATTTAATTTAAATAGTGCTTGGATAATTTTTATCTCACAGAAAACAAGATCTACTACTATCAAGGTGGTTTTAAAGTGCTGAATATTCCATATGACAGAAATTATGAAAGGGAGACATCACTAGAAAGTAATTACCTCAGTAAAATCCTCGAGATTAAAGTAAGCTGGATTTTCTTGTATTTATTAACTGCTTAAAGTATAAATATATTATTGAAATTTGATGTTGAACTCTATGTTCTCTCTCTTAACAGATGGTTGATGCCTTTCAGAGTTCTAACATTTACAAACAATATATCAACTCTCAGATCATCACATTGGTGTAAGTAACTATCGTTAATAATCAGAAAAAGAGATAAAGCCATCATATATATTATTATTCTTCAAGTGCTCCAGGGAGAATGATTCTAGAATCTTCTGATATGTCACAGTCATTGCCAAAAATGACTAAGCACTGACACTATCATACATGTCAGCCTAATTGTTTAATATGACACCAAAATAAATCTTGTGCTTATGTGGTTAAGTTATTAGGTTTAAGGGAACTGTTCGATGGTTTCCAAGTCAAACATTTGATCATCTTCCGTTAGTTGTATTAATGAGTATAAAAATATAGATTCTATATGTTTCTTCTGTCTTTCTACTTGAAAGTCAGTTGAAAGTCTTTTGAAACTGTTCTAAACAGAGTAGAATCACATATGTACCAGGCTTTGATGCCACAAAAGGCTTCCATGAACCATTAAAAAAAAGTGTTCCCTGCACATGAGATTAAGCAGCAAAGTATAGCAGAGGAAATCTCAGAATAGGGACAGTATAACATGAGCCTAGATTTTATCCTTTAATGGTCCCAGAGCCTTAAGAGTCACATGACCAGTTGATCTTTCCCTGTGTTATGAAATATCAGTGACAACAGCTTTCTTGCCTTTGCCATAGACGTGTATACAAAATCAGAAGATAATATACATCAAAATATTTGCACATAAACATGTTTCTTTTTTATGTGTATCTCAGATTTATAAACATATTTCAAATGAAGACAAACATTGTTTTACTTTTATCAATGCCACCAATGTCTACCTTTCTTCTGCATTTTTTGGATTCATGTGACTCCTAGAATTGCCAAACCCAGAATAGATTAAGGCTCCCACTAGCATTAACATTGGGTTAATTTTATTATTGGGGCAAAATGGAAAACTAAAGTTGAAGGACCTATGTACCTCTCTGAGGTGACTGAACACAGTGTGCATGTGCACATGTATGTGTTTCTGTTTTGGTTTTTTAGCCATGGATTGAATTCAAGGTGTCTGTAGGTAGCAAGATTCCAGACAAAGTGAAGAAGAGGTCATAGGACATGCGTGTTTCTCTTTGGCAAGTAATACTACACACACCAAATTAATATGAACTAAGTATGCTATAGAAATTATTAGTTTATACATACATTATTGAGGCTCCTTCCAGACACTGTCCCCAGGGATCATAAGTGATACCCATATGTCCATTGTTCAGTCTTTTAACTTGTTACTCTTTTCCCAAGCCACACAAGGCTGCCTTATACATCATAGTCAAATTATCTCCAGGTCAGTTGTATGTTTTGTCACTGTTGCTGTGCACTGGCTAGCATTAAAGCCTTTCGACATCTAAGTCCAATCTCTTAGAGACTGAGTAACTAGGCATAGGACAACACTTTATAACGTAAAGAATACAGAGTAGAGTATAGGGTCTATCACCTTCACTGAATAAAATTCCTACTTTGGTAGTGGTATACTCCTGAATACATTACATAATCTCTAAGATATTGAGTTAATAACGTTGTTTATGAAACCAGATCACAAAATTCTTACTGTAGATAAGAAGAGATGATAAAACATACAATAATAAATGTAACAACAAAGAATCTGTAACATAGCACTAACCAATAAATGCTAATTGATATCATTACCAATGGCTATTATGTGATATAGCTCTCTTAATCCCAGCTTGATGAAAATTTCAGTTTGATGATGAAATATAAATAAAAGTACTTTAATGTCCATTGTATATTAATGTTTACATGAACTTTTCATTAACACTTTAAGTAAAAATGATGTGTAACTCCTCCAAATACTTCTAGTAAAAAATGTCTTACTTTTTCTGCCTCATTTGTTATAGTTCTTTTCACACATACCTTATCTCTCATAAAAGTCTGAAAATTTCTAGAAGGTAGCAACTGAGCCTTAGTCATCACTCAGTGAAATTCAGCAAAGTTGCACATCTACGGCAATTGCTCAACAAGTGATTGTCAAATGCAGAGATAACACTCAGTTCTTCGGTGATCATCTTTCCTTGGTACCTCAGGCTAGTTATGTTTCTGAAAGGTATATAGAACTCCAAAATGCACAGCAGAGCTTTGCATCTTCAATTGACACATACATGTAAACATATGGCAGACTAAAAGCTTCATCTCGAGTGATGTTATTGTACACAGAGAGGGAACAGAATCAAGATAAGAAAGAGTAAAGAAGGAAATGTAAGCTTTAACACTGTCTGAAAACTTTATGTTGTCTCCAGTCCTGATAACAACAGCGTGACAGCACATATATGGCTGGTGTTTAAGGACTCCTGGTCAAACAAGGAAAACCTAAGAAGGAGAATTGAAAGCATCTTACGTCAGATGCTGGAGAACTCAGAATCCCTGACTACAGATCCTGGGTCTCTAAAGCTCATGGGTAAGCACACCTATTGGATGAGCACAATGCTATTTTATCATTTTGTGCCTAGGACATGTCATAAACTCCAAGTATAAAGACTACCTTTAGTATAATTTTAAATGAATGTTATCATAGATCAGAGAAAATTCATTCTTTCATTCCTTTCCTAGTAATGCTACATTTTGTGGTTGCTTAGAACAAAAGGGACAGTTGCTTCTTCTACACTAGATATTAATACATTTAGCAAACATTGTAAGTGATGGTGTGTTTTGTTTATATTTCATTGATGTATGCAAATTAACACTAGATTTGCACTTTTAATAGTTATTACTTTTTAGTAGTTCTTTTTATATACTGACATGAATCAGATTCACTTATGGAACTTAATCTTTTTTCAAGAGGAGATAGTCCCGATTTTTGACATTAGATGATGTTAATGAAAACATTAGCGCCAGATAATGAAAATGTAATTTCTCAAGTGGAAGTCTAAAGATGGCACTTTAATGCAATATGTTCAAATGTAGATGTAGCAGAAGAAAAATTCCAATAAACTAATTCTTTTCTCTCTATGATACTTTGTTTTGGATGTCCAATCACTTCTGGTCTGTGAGAAATGCTATCTCCACTGTCCCGCTTAAATTTACTGTGAACTTTTGGTTCTATTTCAGAAATCAGTAAGGTTGATGCTGAGAAGATTATCAACAACCGTAAGTTCAAATCACTTTCCAGTGAAATATGAGGTAATCTAAACCACAACAGTCAAGATTGTTACAGAAGGGAACAATAAATTTTACATGCAATAATAACTCACACAATCTTCAGAGTGCTCCACAGAGGGGTTTGGTTAGAATTACATCTCAGAGATGATGGCACAGAAGCACAAAGAAGTGCAAAACTTGGGCTGGAGAGATGGCTTAGTGGTTAAGATCAGTGACTACTCTTCCAGAGGTCCTGAGTTCAATTCCCAGGAACCACATGGTGGTTCACAACCATCTGTAACGGGATCAGATACCCCCTTCTGGTGTGTCTGAAGAGAGCAATAGTGTAGTCATAGATATTAAATAAATAAATAAATAAAAGAAGTGCAGAGCAATAGTGTAGTAATATGGAATAAATAAATAAATAAATAAATAAATAAATAAATAAATAAATAGAAAAATGAAGTACAATACTTGCCTGGATTCATCCAGTTCTTAAATGATAAGCTCAGGATTTAAGTCCAGCAGTCTAGTGGCAGAAAGAACCCATGGGTTAACCACGACTTTGCCTTCCACAACTTACCTATTCTCCATGGGTTAAAGATACTGTATGAGAGACTCTTGGGGGCTGGGGAGATGGTTCAGTGGTTAAGAGCACTGACTGCTCTTCCAGAGGTCCTGAGTTTAATTCCCAGCAACCACATGGTGGCTCACAACCAGCTGTAATGGGCATGTGATGCTCTCTTCTGGTGTGTCTGAAGATAGCATGTACCCACATACATGAAATAAATATATCTTTTTTTTTTTTTAAAGAAGAGGCCAGTCTTGTGTGTGTGTGTGTGTGTGTGTGTGTGTGTGTGTGTGTGAGAGAGAGAGAGAGAGAGAGAGAGAGAGAGAGAGAGAGNGAGAGAGAGAGAGAGAGAGAGAGAGAGAGAGAGAGAGAGAGAGAGAGAGAGACTGCTGGAGATGCTGGCTGGCCCTTCCTTTGTGGATGATTCTATTTCTATCTAGTGCTGGGTGCTGACAGCATCAGAGATAACCAGAACTGCTGAGAAAGTAGTTCACTTTCTGCATTGTCGCCAAAAAAAAAAAAAAAAAATCTTTCTATTTTCAATGAAATCAAACGGACCACTTCTGAAGGCTGTGGGAGACGACCAAGAATGTCTGCAACCTATGACAGAATCACGGGAGGTTCCACTGCTCACAAAGGAGAGTGGCCATGGCAAGCAAGTCTCAGAGTGAATGGGAAACACTACTGTGGGGCATCCCTGATCGGCGAAAGATTTCTGCTAACAGCAGCTCATTGTTTTCAAGGGTAAGATCATCATGTTCTCTAAGGTCAGGGAAACCCAAGGAGCTGGACAGTTCTTGTCGTAGGCAAATTGTTTTCCATCCTCACAAGAGTCCTGGTTTGAAAAGAAAATTACTGGTAAGCCTATCTCAGCCTTTCCTACTTCACCACTTAAAAATAGGAAGAGCCATTACGTTTTTTTAATTGATTTTTATGCCATTCATTTTTTTTTGTTTTTTTGTTTTTGTTTTTTGTTTTTTTTGTTTTGTTTTGTTTTGTTTTTTCTTTTTCGAGACAGGGTTTCTCTGTATAGCCCTGGCTGTCCTGGAACTCACTTTGTAGACCAGGCTGACCTCGAACTCAGAAATCCGCCTGCCTCTGCCTCCCGAGTGCTGGGATTAAAGGCATGCGCCACCACGCCCGGCTTATGCCATTCATTTTTGATAGTTTTATTTCTTACATGAGTCTTATTTCCTCATCACTGTATACTTCAGATTCTAAACCACCTGCAGTTGTTTAAATTCTACATTGCATCTCTTCCCTTCCTCCATCCTATCACATACCTACCAACATCTAAGCAAATATGGCTCAGTCTAAAACGCTGTTTTCCCTAAAAGTAGAAACTTCCTTTTTCTTAAGTATGGAGGTTTATGCCCCCATATTTATTGGTCTCATTAAATATATGGGCAGACATTAAGAATTTATAATTACCTGTCTGAATACCCAACTTGCATTAAACTTCAGCTTTTAAAAGTCTATCTAATGTACACTGAAGAGACTCAAGCAAGATGCTTTAAAAATGAATTTAAAAATCAAATTATATGAGGTTGGAGAAATGGATCAGCAATTAAAATTACTTGAAGAGGAACTAGGTTTGGTTCCTAGCACCCATATGGCCACACTCAGTTGTCTGTAACTACAGTCACAGGGGATACAATGTCATTTTCTCACCTTCATGTTCAAGATATACATGTGGTGCATAGACATACATATATGCAAGCAGAACACTTAGACATACAAAATAAGTCAGAAAAAAATGAAAAATCAGGTATCATTGCAATGGGTTATAATGCAAGGAAATATTGATGTCATAAAAGCTTGTGGTATAGTACATGCTGCAATGTACTATAAAATGTAGCCTTTCTGTAACCTAAAATAAGTACAAAAATATGTTTTTTTTTGTTTCCTCAGGACAAATAATCCAAAAAACTTCACTGTCAGCTTTGGCACTAGAGTAACCCCAGCCTACATGCAGCATTCTGTTCAAGAGATAATTATTCATGAAGATTACGTGAAGGGGGAACATCATGATGACGTCGCAGTTATAAAGCTCACTGAAAAAGTTTCATTCAGTAATGATGTACATCGGGTTTGTCTTCCGGAATCCACCCAGATTTTTCCACCGGGTGAAGGAGTCGTTGTTACAGGATGGGGATCATTTTCTTACAACGGTGAGTTGAATGGCCGAGCTCAGTGTAAGAGACTCAAGGGCAGTGTGAACATTCCATTACCTGAGTACTGTGTGGAAGGCACCATTTCAGCTCTGGGTGTCCAGTCCCTTCAGATCATCTCTCAGGGAGCATTGCACAGGACCTTGCAAACTGCTGTGGTTTGAAATATTCAAAGGATGCCAGTTTAGGTATAGAAACTCTCTGTCCTGTAGAAACTAATAGAAAAGATTCTGGACTAGTTATGTAGGAAGGGGAAAAATTGGCAACACTTGAAAGGTGTTTCTAATGAATATTTTGAACATTGCTTTTATTAGTTTGGGGAGAGAGAAGTGGGTGTGTTTATCCTAAAACCAAGGCAAGAGTTAATAAAGGTTCATATGCATAGAAGCTTAAAGTCAGTGTCCATTCTGATCAGGGTCTCGGAAGCTGTTTTACTGACATGTTGGTTTCCTTTAGGTAAATCCCCACTGTTACTTCAGAAAGCGTCTATTAAAATTATTGACACAAATACTTGCAATTCAGAAGAAGCTTATGGAGGCAGGATAGTGGACACAATGCTCTGTGCTGGCTACTTGGAAGGCAGTATCGATGCTTGCCAGGTAAGTCTGGAAACCATTCACAAGGACCACAGAGTGTATAAACAACTATCCTTTTGTTAAGCTCATAATTGAGGAGATCATTTTGCTCTTCATTTAGGTGTACGTTGGCCTTCCTGTCAGAAACTGTTTAAAGTGATTAATGCCCATAGGTAGCCTATGTATATAAGTGTTTAACAAACACTGATGATATATTTTCTCTGAGTTGAGTTCTGTCCTTGGTCATTCACAAGTATTAATTCATTTAATTCTCATGAGAACTGTGTGATAAAAGTACTATTTTTCTCATTTAATAAATAAGAAAATGGAGGCAGAGGAAGATTATATTACATTATATGCATTATGTATTATATATTACATAATATATTGCAGCAGAGCTACTATGTGGTAGAAATATGCAAAATTCTGGGTTGTCCCAAATTACAATGTATCCTCTTAACTGTAGATCAGAAAAAGTTAAGTCTAGGAGATATTTGGGCCATCCCCAAATTACTCTTATTTTCTTATCCCTCTCATGCCTACAGTTCTGGCTGTTTTTCTCAGCTACAAAAGTCTAAATTTTAAGCACACTCCACTGTATCCCTTAAAATCTTTCCTAAGAACTAGCTTGTAACTTCTTAGATCGTACTTTCAAATTCTCATACTCACAAAAGGGAAGCAGGGAATATATTTGACCAGTACTAATGGTGGTTAGGGGTGTATAGGGATTTAAACCATACACCTCTCCCCTATCCTCAATCTCTATTGAGCACCAATAATTCACAACTTCATCTGAAACATCTTTGCCTGTAGAGAAATTGTCTAAGAGGAACCTGTCAAAATGATAAATGTTCTTTTTTTTTTTTTTTTTTTTTTTTTTAGGGTGACTCCGGAGGACCACTAGTTCATCCCAATTCTCGAGATATTTGGTACCTTGTTGGGATAGTGAGCTGGGGACATGAATGTGGCAGAGTCAACAAGCCAGGGGTCTATATGAGAGTAACTTCCTACCGTGACTGGATTGCCTCCAAAACTGGTATCTAGTAGAAAATCATCTTCTAATAATGAATGCAGATCATACACTATCACTGAACATCCAATTTTTTATTCCTTCCCATTGTATATGTGTCTCTGTGTGTTTTTGCACATGTGTGGGTAAATGTGTGTTTGTGCTCATATACGTAAATGTGCTTGTAAGTAGATGCATAAGCTGTTATTAAGAATCATCCTCAATAATTTTAATGAGACAGGGTCTTGAACAAACCAAGAGCTCTCAGATATATACTGTCTTACAAGTCATGTTGCTGTTAGAACCTCCTATTTGTGTCTTCTAAGGATGGAAGGACAGACAGGCTTCTATGCCCACCAGGTATTTATGAGCATCCTGGGGATCCCATTTCTAGTCCTTAGACTTTCATGCTTAATCACGGAGCAAGGCCTAAGCTAGTTTTAAACATTACTATTTTGGGTGTATAGGTGTTTTTTCCTGTACCATATATATGCCTAGAGGTCAGAAGAGGGAGTTGTATCCTCTGGGAGTGGGGTTACAGACCATATGAGCCACCGTATAGGTGCTAGGAATTAAACCTAGGTCTATCGAAAGAACAGCCAGATTTCTTAACCATGGAGTCATTCCCACTCAATACTTTACATGCCATATATATATATATATATATATATATATATATATATATGTTATTTTGAGAGAATTAGAGCCCTAAGAGAATATTGTAAGCTTTTAATCAAACTAAACAAGACAAAATTAGAGACCTTGAGTTTCTTGGTTCAGGAAGCCTTTAGCCAAGAAAGTACTCCCACCAAAATACTGGTAAAATAGTATTTGTGCCCTGGTTTATCAGTCTACATTATTACTATTTCAGTACAAAAGGTTCTTAGGTTTTGTCGTATAGACTTCGTAGCTGTGGAAGCATGGTGTCGACTGCGGTGATTTAGCAGACTGTGTGAGGGGAGAGTACAACCTTTACCTACCAAAGGTTGGGTTGGAGCATAAGGGATCTATTTCCATGTCAGAGCTTTGCGGAAGGCTGTGACTGTGACCTGACCTACTCTGAAAACAGGTAATGAATCACAACCTCTTGTTATGGATGCACTCACCAGGTCTTCAGTCACTCTGAGTTTCTCACCACCAATAAAATTAGACATGTTTTAAGTTATAGAAAATAAGTACAGTAATTCTTCAGCTTCGATACAGATTTCTGTGGAAATCTCTCTATATAATATATTTAAAAAGATTATCTCTTCAGGAATTTTTCCCCTGTGCCCATATCTTCGAGGCTCTTCCCCACTTTCTCCTCTTTAAGTTTCAGTATCTTTGGTTTTATGTGGAGTTTCTTGATCCACTTAGACTTGACCTTAGTACAAGGAGATAAGAATGGATCAATTCCAATTCTTCTACATGTTAACCGCAGTTGAGCCAACATCTTTTGTTGAAAATGCTGTCTTTTTTTCCAATGGACGGTGTACTGGCTAATTTTGTGTCAACTTGACACAGCTGGAGTTATCACAGAGAAAGGAGCTTCAGTTGGGGAAATGCCTCCATGAGATCCAGCTGTGGGGCATTTTCTGAATTAGTGATTAAGGGGGGACATCCCCTCGTGGGTGGTGCCATCTCTGGGCTGGTAGTCTTGTTCTATAAGAGAGCAGGCTGAGCAAGCCAGGGGAAGCAAGCAGTAAGTAGATCCCTATATGGCTTCTGCATTAGCTCCTGCTTCCTGACCTGCCTGAGTTCCAGTCCTGGCATCCTTTGGTGATCAATAGCAATGTGGAAGTGTAAGCTGAATAAACCCTTTCCTCTCCAACTTGCTTCTTGATTATGGTGTTTGTGCAGGAATAGAAACCCTGACTAAGACAGATGGTTTTAGCTCCTTTGTCAAAAATCAAGTGACCATAAGTGTGTGGGTCTTCAATTCTATTCCATTGATCTACCTGTCTGTCGCTGTACCAGTACCATGCAGTTTTTATCACAATTGCTCTGTAGTACAGCTTGAGGTCAGGGATGGTGATTCCACCAGAGGATGGCCGAGTCAGCCACCAATGGGAGGAGAGGCCCTTGGTCTTGTGAAGGTTCTATGCCCCACTATAGGGGATTGCCAGGGCCAGGAAGTGGGAGGGAGTGTGTTGGGGAGGAGGGGGAGGAGTGAGCGGAACAGGGGATTTTTGGAGAGGAAACTAGGAAAGGGGATAATGTTTGAAATGTAAATAAAGAAAATATCTAATTAAAAAAATAAAAAATAAAGGAGACAACATGTATTCAGTTAACTTGAGAAAAGTAGAAAAGTAGAAAATTCAAAGTAAAATTTAAATGTAACTTGATACTACAAATTTTATTTTTGCACACCAATAAATGTCCTTTCTTTGTTTTTACTCTCTAAAAAATTTTATCTGAATTCAACAAAAATATATGGTTTATCCTAATTAAAGTAAAGGAAGATCTTTATATTCAGTAACAGTTTGATTGGTGGCATGTTTATTTAAGAGAGATACCATTAAGTAGGCTGGCTTTTCCTTCTTCTTGTGGGCGGTGAGGCAGGCCAGTATTTCTATTCTCACTTGAAAGTGAGCACACTAGCCTATATTGGAGTCCTCTTGCCTGAGGAGCTTCCTAATGTGACCCCTCATCTTCCTGGTGAGTTTCAGCTCTCTTAATTGATCTAAGAAGTGACTCTTCAAGAAACTGCAGAGGTGAAAGTCAGAGCCTTAGAGCCCAGAACATACAGATAGATACCAAAGCCAGCTTCAGGCTCACACGCAGAGCCTCTGGTCCTTGGAAGGCTACTGTTCTCCCTGGGATTAGTCTGGATATACATTCTCGCTACATCCCAGGCATTCTGGCTTCTTTTTCCTTTTTTTTTTTTTCTTTTCTTTTTCTTTTTTTTTTCCAATTCAAGAGATTCCCATGGTTTCCTGTGCCCACCATCCTGGTGGAAATGAGAAACTAGAGAGGGTCTGTAAGAAAGGCCTGGGGGTGATAGTGATGGAATAATGTGATACCCTGAGCTTGTTAGCAACAGAGACAGTCATATACAATGACATTTGTGGGTGTTGGAAGAGAGGTGAGGCAGGGACTAAGGTGTTTCTAGAAGTAGCAGTGGGGTCAGGGAGGGAGTTGCCAGCATCAGAGATTGAAAGGAAGATAGATAGGCATATTGTGTCTGTAGGACCATGCTTTTTGAGGGAAAATGGCCTAGCCATCTCGTGCCACAGTTCCTGGAAATGAGCCCAGTACATTTTATATGAGGCACAAATCTCTACAGTCAAGTGACTTCAATCTAGTAATCTTGGAAAATAAAATCCTTAATCAGCATTTTCTGAAATCTTCATCTATTGACTTCTTAAGTCTTTATAAGATTTTAAAATATTATTTAAGGTTCAGCAACTTACACTGGCTTTAAAAGAGATATTTTTTTTTTCTTAAAAATACTAAGTAGATCGTTTTCCACTGTGCTTGTATATTCCTTGTCCTATAGGAAAAAATACTTTAACCATTTTTCTTTTTTTCCTAAATATTGGTTTTATAACAATTTTCTATGTTGTCAAATATCTTGAATGTGTATATATAACTTGTAGCCACACCATGCACTTATCATAAAGTTTAATAAATTAATCTCTTTGAACTAAGGATTGTTCTGTTTTTTGTTTTTTGTTTGGGAGGACTGCTTTTTGGTGCTGAGACTGTGGGCTTATGTCACCATACCCAAGTTATAAATTTACCTCTAAGTGATAATTTTAGTTCTCTTATGTCACACATAATTCCAATTTCTTCAACTGTTCAAAGACCAATTCTCCTTAAGTAGCTTTGGCCTGCTAAATTCCAATTAGTTATCTTGATATTTAATCTATTTCATCATAATTATTATCACATGATTATTGTCATCATAATAGTAAATTAAGCAATAATGTTTAATAACTTTTAACTTCTTGCTGTGTATCAAGAATTGATTCTAAATATTCTATCCCAATGAATCATCTGTCTATTCCATAAAGAAAGCTATTAACCTACCTTTACAGGTAAAGAATCTAAACACAAAGTGGTTAATAACCTTCCTCCGAACTATAAAACAACGCCCATCCTGCCCTACTCCCGCCAGTCACAGAGGATCTGATAAGAAAGTCGCTCTGACAAGAAGTTGGAGCAATTCATATTTTTTGTGTTCATTTGTTTTGATGTGATTTTACTATTTGTCTGATTACTTGATTTTTTGTAACTATTTTTAAAATTTATGTATTCACTTTACATGCTGATATTATACCCCCTCTTGTCCCAGAACTCCTTCACACAGGTCCTCCCCATCCCCCTTTCCCATCCTCTGAGAAGGAGGACCCACCAGGGTATCATTCTACCTCTTCCCAGGTACGTTGAGTCACTTCAGGACTAGGTGCATCCTCTCCTACTGAGGCCAAGCAAGGCACCTCAGTTAGGGCAATGGGATCCACAGGCAACCAACAGATTCAGGGATATCCCTTGCTTCAGTTGTTGGGGGACTTGCATGAAGACCAAGCTACAAATATATATATGTGCACAGTGGTGAGGTGAGGGTGTGTATCTAGGTCCAGCCCATGCTCGCTCTTTGGTTAGTGGTCCAGTCTCTGGGCACCCCCAAGGATCCAGGCTAGTTGACTCTGTTGGTCTTCCTGTGGAGTCCTTGTCCTCTTTGGTTCATCAGTCAGTCCTTCCCCCAACTCTTCCATAAGACTCCCTGAGCTCCATCTAACATTTGGCTGTGGGTCACTACATCTGTTCCCCTTGGTTGCTAGGTGGAGATTTTCAGAGAACAGCTATGCTAAGTTCCTGTCTGCAAACATAACAGTATCATTAATAGTGTCAGGAATTGTTTATTGCCCATGGGATGGGTCTCAATTTGAACCAGTCATTGATTGGGCATTCCTTTCATCTCTGCTCCATCTTTGATTTATTATTATTATTATTTTTTTTTTAAGAGTAAAAATTCCTGCCAGGTGGTGGTGGCGCACTCCTTTAATCCCAGCACTTGGGAGGCAGAGGCAGGCGGAGTTCGAGGACAGCCTGGTCTACAAAGTGAGTTCCAGGACAGCCAGGGCTATACAGAGAAACCCTGTCTCAAAAAACAAACAAACAAACAAAAGAGAGTAAAAATTCCTTATAGTTTTGGGTAATTCCTAACGGTATCAAGAAGTCCACACTGGGAAACGACACCAACACCACTTCCTCCAAACACATTTGTATTTGTAGAAACATTGTGTCTTTCTCACCTGAGCCCATATAGAAATGTCCCATGTTTATGGAGGATTGTCTTAAATTAGCTGGTGTGGAAAGAGAGATCACTGTGAGAAGAACCATCTCCTAGGCATTGGGTCATTAACTATGTAAGAATGAATAGACAGAGTGAGCACAGGCAAGCAAGTTAGCATGTGTTCATTCATTTCTCTGTGTTCTTGACTGTGGATATGATGTGAATAGCTGTGTTTAAGTTAATGATTGAAGGTAAATGTCCCACTGTTTTTCTCAAGTGATACATTCTCAGAATGTTTTCATTTATTCAAAACCATTGAAAATCTCAGGGAGCTTTTTAAAACTTTTTTTTTTTAAGTTTTAAAAACCTATTTATTCCCTTCCAGTCTGGATTAGTGCCCTGAGCAGACCTTAGGCGTGAATTCCACAGTCAGTCCCACAGCACCCAGAAGAAGCTTCACTCCCAGGCACTCAAACACACCCATGACCACAGGATCCCAGGATCCCAGGGGCTTGGTTACACCAGGATCTCAGGGTCCCAGAGGCAGCTTGACTCACAGGAGCTCTGACACACCCAGGACCTCAGGATCATAGGATCTCAGAATCACAGGATCACAGAGACAACTGGACTCTGAGGAGTTCTAACACAACCAGGATTACAGGCAGGACAGGCTCCAGTCAGATATAGCAAAGGCAGGTAGCACTAGAGATAATCAGATGGCAGGAGGCAAGTGAAAGAACATAAGCAACAGAAACCAAGGTTACTTGGCATCATCAGAACTCAATTCTCCCACTATAGCAAGTCCTGGATGTACCATCACACCAGAAAAGCAAGATTCGGATCTAAAATCACTTCTCATGATGGTGATAGATGACTTTAAGAAGGACATAAATACCTCCCTTAAAGAAATACAGGANAACACAGGTAAACAGCTAGAAGCCCTTAAAGATGAAACACAAAAACTGCCTTAAAGACTTACAGGAAAATACAATTAAACAGGTGAAGGAAATGAAAAAAACGATCCAAGATCTAAAAATGGATATAGAAACAATAAAAAAAAATCACAAAGGGAGACAACCCTAGAGTTAGAAAATCCAGGAAAGAGATCAGGAGTCATAGATGCAAGCATCATCAACAGAATACAAGAGATAGAAAAGAGAACCTCATGTGCAGAAGATACCATATAAAACATTGACACAACAGTAAAAAAAAAAAAAAAGCAAAAGGTTCCTAACCCAAAACATCCAGGAAATCCAGGACACAATGAGAAAACCAAACCTGAGGATAATTAGGTATAGAAGAGAGCAAAGATTCCCAACTTAAAGGGCCAGTAAATATCTTCAACAAAATTATAGAAGAAACCTTCCCTAGCCTAAAGAGATGGAAGTTATGGATAGTATTAAATATTCACTTATGATATTTTTAGTGTATGAAAGATAAGAATATAAAAATTGAACAATTTTTATATATTATTTGATCCTCAAAATACTCGACATTATTAATATGTTTGATGTATAAAATGCATTTACATAATAAAAAATTTAAAAACCCTATCTAGTAATAAGAAACTGGATGTTAAAACTGAAAAACATTTAAAAGTTAAACAGAACTGAGAAATGCCACAGGAATTATGGATAGTTAAAAAGCCAGTTTTCAAGCCTCGCCTAGTTCCTTAGAAAAATCCCTGGTACTAATTTCAAGTGTGGAAAGAACAAAATGTATCCATGTAGTGAACAGTTGAGAGCTCTGAAGACTAACCAGGACAAGTCGCAAAAGTCACAGAGCATTTCTAGAAGGAAGAACAGAAGTCTGAAATAGATTTCACCATGGTGCAAAGGTTGGCATCTATTATTGGAAAGGTCAGTATTTTGTTAAACTGAGTAGAGAAAGGGTAAGAAATAATACGCTGACAGGGACATGGCTCCTTAGGTAGATGTGACACTTCAAGATGAATTGCTTCTACAGCTAGGCTTTGTAGCACACCTCTTTTTGCATAAAAATGTGACTCAGACTAGAAGGAAGGATAGGAAAATGGTTTATTTTTTGTGGGGTTTATTTTGAAATTTACTCTAATGATATTAGTAATGCCTTTTTATTTTCTCCAGCCTGTCGTTATTTTTGATAAAGAGAATGTTTACTTTATAACAAATGGTCTTTGTTGTCCAATGGTGTGAGAGTGAATGGCAGGCTCTCCTAAGCCTTTGGATTGTAAGCGGTAGCAGCTTTTCCTGCAGATGCTAAACATATTTCAGCCACACTAACTGGCTCAAATCTGAAACATGTTCAATTTTTTTTTTAACAATCTTGGAAAAAACCTCTTTGATTCCATAGCAACAAAGAACTGAAAGGCTGTAATAATGTCTCTTTAAATTTTAATGCAGTTTTTGCATATTCCACAAATATGCATTGAAATCGGTATTGAGCTTTTATAAACTATTTTCTAAAACTCAGTGGCGTTTAAGTAAATGTACTAGTTTGAATTATTTTTCTGCAAGTACATTCTCACATTTGTTTCATCATTCCTCTGGCTTCAGGCTTCAGGCTTCTGTATTTTTCTTGTACTGGTAGAACACACTCAGGTCTTATCCTTTCCTACAGCAGAGGGCGCTGAAACCGAAGAATCACGATTCAGGTTTTACCTAAGGGGTCAAACTTCTGTACTTCGCAACTCTGAAAAGGAGAGCAATCACCAAATTAGCCTACCATCCAAAGTGAAACCTCTCTGACCTTTATTTCCTTTCATAACGACGGTAACCAAAATGTTTTATGCACATTCTCATCAATTTTAACCAGTTTTTCTTTTATGAAGGATATTTCCATCCTTAGCCCCACTCCCCTCCTTGATACGTCATGTTCTGTGCTACATGGCACACCAGGTAGCAGATCAGAGTAAAAGTCAGTAACGCTGAGCTTCTGTTCTTCTTGAAATAATTAGTTAATTCACTAGCTAATTAATTAAATGTGTATGGAGTTTTGCTTGCATCTGTGTCTGCATACATGTGTGCTAGTGACCACCAAGGTCAGAAGGAGCATCAGATCCCCTGTGCCTGGAGTTACAGATGGTTGTGAGCGATCAGGAATTGAACCCAGGTTTTCTGGAAGAGCAGTCAGTGTTCTAACCACTGTACCATATCTCTAGCCCTCATAATTGTGTTCTAAAACCTAATTCTTTGTGATAATTTCCCTGAAAGAGCTCAGCTTTACATTTTAAACATTTTCAAAAATGTATACAGACATTGCGCGAGGGACACTGCCACGTCCTCCCAGGCAGCAGTCCTGCTCACGCTGCATACACACAGATTGGTCTTTCACGGCCATTCCCCAGAGGAGCGTGCCTCGGTTTCACTGACTGTGGATGTTTCATTTGTTGGGAGACACAGGATTTGATAAACATTCTGGAAGCAGGATAAATCAAGTCATGACTCCTTTCTGGTGTGGAAAAATTGCCTTTTGGCAACTGCCACTGGGACCTTGCTGGTGTGGCTAACTGAATAAAAGGTGGTTCCAGAACTTTGTTCTTTTGACATGTGATTACCAAACAATTCTAAACCTCCATTTTTTACCATTGGATTTTTAAATTGTGATGTAGCCTGTCAATGTCTAGAACACAGCTAAGGACCTTTATTGAATTGTTCGTTCTTTCTTTCTTTCTTTTTTTTTTTTTTTTTTTTTTTTTTGAGGTAGGGTTTTTTCATGTATTATTTGTATTCGTAAGTAAGAAAAAGAAAAGAAAAAAGAAAAAAAGGACAAAAAAATTCCCACAAGAAAACAAACCCCCAAATCTGATAACAAAACCAAGCAAAACTGTGCCTTCTATTTATCTTTGGTTCTAGTCCTTCTTTAAACAATTGTTTAAAGAAAAGTAGTAAAGATTCTAGATTTGTTTTCAAACTCAGTGTATGTGGGGGAACTGTAGAATTTTTCTGATCATGTGTACGTGTCATGTTAACATTGTTCTGCCTTATCCTAAAATCATGCCTCAGACTGGGATGCTGTGGAGGAAGGTGTTTCTGTGAGGCCTGCGACCTCAGTGGCTCTGTGCACCATGCCCTACTCTGCTGTCTGTCAGGGTTCCTGGTGGGCCAGAAGAAAAATTGGTTGAATATCGGACTTGGCTAATGTGCTCTAGGCTCTGCATTTTTTTCTTTAAATCATAGCCGGATGGTCAATTTTCTATTTTGTTAAGTTCTGTTTTACCGATGGACATGCAGTGGGTGTTTCTTGGAAAATGACCAATTTTTATTAAAATATTTCTGGAAGAAAAAAAATGTGTACACATGTGAGGCTTGGTCCAGTGGGACCTGCCTTTCCCATTCAATATTTTCACATTAAACCAGTTAATGAACTGTAAAACTCTAAAGGAGTACAGTGCTTCTGAACCCTCTGTGAAGAAACTCCAGAGAATTCCAGTTCTTCAGCCTCCACAAAAAGACCTTTTCTAATTTTTACAAATAGGCTTAGCACACCATGTCATGTATGATCGTAAAATTAGAAGAGAAAGAACCTGACCTGCAGAAGAAGCATTTCCCATTTTGTTCTGTCATCATCTACAACTAAAGTCTGAGTACAAACTCAATACTAGAAAATGCTATTGCATTTAGTGTGTGTGTGTACATGCACATCACAATGTGCTTATCAGGGCCGGAGGACAGAGTTGGTCCTCACAGGTGCACCTGCATCCAAACATACACATAGAAAAATCTAAAAATAACAGTTAAAATTTAATAAAATGCACATATCTACATTGTTCAGAGGTCGTACATCTTTGCACAGCACCACTGCCCACATATACTTCAGACGTGATGGGCAATTTCAGGGTGGTATGTCGTAGATGACCACTTATACCTCAATGTTCTCTGTTAAAACTCCTGCCTGCCTTCCTGTGTAATGGGACTCCCAGGAGCCTGAGGAATTTGTTGTTTTGCCACACTGTGCTGGCCATTTTGAAAGAGCTACTTCGCTATTTCCAATCCCTGATTTTACCTCAATAACCACAAGAAGAGTAAAGATGTCCCGCCTTTCCTCCTCAGTTTTATGAGGAATGGCTACTGCCTTCTTCCCAGTCCGGTTCCCCTCTCGTGAGAGCCTCTTTAAGAATCCCAAGAGTCTCCTGCCCCTTAGCCCTTCAATCCTCACCCCACTCCCATGTGCTGCTGCTGTTTAGTCGTGCCAACGCTCTACTCAGGGTCTTGGTGATCCTAAGATCTATTTCTTTCTAATATCTATTCAACTTGTCCTAACTTCTGTTGGAACCCAGTGGCGGCAGTCCAGGAAAGAACTCAGCTAAATCCCAGTGAAGAGAGACGTTTACGTAGAGTACACGGTAAGAGGGTAGTGGTCCGGGTAACAGAACACTGTTTAGTACCGGATGGCACACTGTAGCTGTTTTGAGAGCAGCCCTCTTTTCAGTTTGGGCTCTCGCCACGCAAGCCAGGGCAGTTGGGGTTGGCAGATATCTGGCTCTTCTTGGCTGTGGGTTGTGTTTATAGGGTGGCACCTCTGGGTAGAAGTGGGTGGTTGATCATTCAAATTCCCACTCAGTTATATCATTTGTTTAGTTCCCCAAAGACTGAGGGTGAACTTAAAATCTCAGAGTCTCCAAGAAACTGGTTTAACCTGAAAGGATACAGGAGTGTTTTGCTTGTTTGGTTTTCATTTTGTAAAAGAAAGAATGTTATTAGAAATGCTTCCTGAACCAGGCTTGTATTATACCTTTCCAGATTACCATGGACAACTATCAAAATTGATATGTTTCCTCTTCAGAATATTATGGCAGGTGCATTATCAAACTTGCCCTGCCCCCTTTTCATTACTATTTCAGACACTTTAATTCAGATTTTTCAAGGAGGTAGGCAAAGACCATATTTTATGATATTTTATCATTCTGGACTAGACACAGTAATACAATTAGTTTCAATACATGCAAAATAAAAAACCTTTGATAATTAAGCACTAAATAAAAGTAAAAAAGAATGAAGTAGATCGTAGAATCACTATTTAGTATGGCTTAAAACATGGGTACTGGAGTCCCCATAACTATGCTGGGATTCTATTCCTGGAAGTTCTGGATCTTATAAACTTAAGCATGTGTCTTAAACTCCCCACTGTACCATTGGGCTCATTTGAAAATGGAATCATAATAGTTACATGATCTGAAACATGTATAACACATACAAGCACATTAAACGTGACTAGTGTATAATAAAAAATTACAAAGAAAACCCGCAGATCTGATGTTATAGAATTTAGGTATTGTTGGGAAGAGATTTTGAGTACGTATAGAATTAGGCAAAGCTGTTATTTCAAACAAGAGGAATAAGAGTTGGGAACACAAAAGTGAGACAGCAAAGAATATGAAGAAAAAGTGAGAAGATGGATAAACTGGGCAGGGGATCTGAAGGCTTTGCTCCAGCTTTAAAGGTGGTTGGAGGAAAGAGGGGCGTGCACGTATGATCAGAATCTTCTAACCCACCCTTGCTCTATCTATAAAGGATGCTCAAAACTGAAGATGTATTCTCCACCACTTCTGACTATGAATACAGGTTAAGATTCTCATAAAAAAATGCATTCATTTAAAGGAGTAAATCAACTAACAGATACTTTAACATTATTAGTGATTGTTATTCTTCAGTTCCCATTCTTATAGCTTTAGAGAATTTGTTTCTTCCCAGTGTTTCTGTTTCTTCCTCATGCCCTAGCCTTATAACACCCCAAACACCCGATGATATATTATATATTTATTTGGTCACTCCCTAGCTCTCTGAACATAAGTTATCTTGAGGTCAATGGTTTCCCCAAATCTATCACTATTATTCCAGCACCCAGTTATGGAGGCATTTAATAAATACTTGCTGAACTACTAGTTGCAAAAGTACAAATTGTGGCAAACAAACCTTTGTGTTATGTGAGGCCATTTTTTATCTTCTCTGAATAATACAAATAAAATCAGACTGATTTCAGAGTGATGATTCAAGTGATCCCTTCATCTGTTGAAATGGAGAGATTAATAGTAGTCGAGGCCACAGAAGAATTGGCCCAGTGAGATGCATGAGAGGGAGTAAAAGGCTTTGGCTGTAAAGGGCTGCAGCTGAACATATGAGAGACTGTTGCTTTTGATAGACATCTACATGACATAGTTGTTCACTTCAGTGTTCAAACGATAAAGATATCAATTTGAACTTCCTCTGGCCTCAAGTAAGTTAAGCCTATGACATATCCGTCATTGTTATTAGGCAATGTGTGTGGTTATTTGGATGCCTATTCATCTACGACCAATGCATTGTGAAATTATACAAGATAACCCACAAGACAGAAAATGATGAAGAATATTTAAATGTATAATAGAAACAAGATCTATTATTGTCTATCAAGCAATTAGATGTTTAAAGGTATGCTTAACATTTGATGGTATATCTCATAGTATCCCAAACATCAAATTAGAGTGTTATTTTTCTAGTTATGTCATATTATTTGAACCATTAATGTGTTAGGTTCCCCCGCTTTGTATTATTAAAAACTACAAATCAATTAGATTACACTAATTGTAAGGCAAAAGTTGGAACTTCCTCCAGGGTCTGTATTTCCATTTCCCAACAACTTGTCAGGACTGGTTCAACTTCATTTTCTTTCTGTGAAATGAGTGGAAGCAGGGGTCATAGCATGTTCTTTATTTCCCTTCAAATCTAGCTGCTGTTCTTCAAGCATACCATGTTAGTTAATTTATTATAGATACTTGGCAGTGAATGCACAGTAATATGCATGAGACAACCTGTTTGTCAATATACAGTCCTATTGCTACATCTGTCTCTTACAAACCCTGTGAGATATTTTCAGCACTTGAACATTGTATGTGTAATCCCATCCACCCACCATACCACCTCTTGTGTACAAAGCACAAAATTTTAGAGTCAAGAAGGTTTCTGTCACTGGTGACACAAGCTCTCCTCTCCTGTAGCACAGAATACCGCTTCCTTTTTATGCTCCTCTCTTGTCTTTCAACAATTAACTATCAGAATATCAGTCTAAACGTATTTACATGCCATAGCTTAGAGTTGTTGCTAATTGGTTTTGATATGATGAGCATCGTTTGGGCTTTAGAAATGGACATTGAGGCTAATGAATTATCAGTTTATAGCTATTTTCTTCTAGATGTCATAGTAGGAAATAAAATAAAACAAAGCTCTCATTTTCTTAGCTATGTTATTCTCGATATTGAAACAGAAAGAGCAGAAAAAGAAAGGATGGGAAACATATCCATGAGTATATCACCATCTTCACTGGACCTTCCCTCAGGATTTTGGGGTTCCTTTGGAGGCTGTATAGGAGATACTGTTTTTGAAAAGTCTGAGCAGGGAGAGAGAAGCAGATACATTTATTTTCTTCCAGATGCAATTAGAAAAATTTCACCCCACAATACACCAACTGTGATACAGTTTAGGTTTCGCCACTAGGCTCTTGTAGCAGCTATGAGGATGCTAGACCTCAAAAACAGCAGAGCAAGCAAGCAGAGTATCTGGCACACTGTATGGAGGGAGTATGCTCTTGGGTGGAAGTATGTCAGGAAGGCTTGACACCTATCCATGCAGCGTCTGCAGCTTCCAAGCCCTGCTGGGCAAGCTAAGGCACCACCTTATCTCAAAGTCAGCAGGAAGACTTCAGATGGGATGTGAGAGATGCAGCACAACGAGTGAGACAACATGCCCAGGTCTTGCTGGAGAATGTCAATGATGACCCAGGTGCAGCAACTCAGTAGAGTTGTCTGGCCGGCCTGGTGGAGGACCAAGAAAGCAGGTCTCCTATTTTGAAGACATGAGCATCTGAAACTCAAGTTTAATGGTTTACTCTAATGTAGTGGGTACCAGGCAATCCTCCGCACCATCATCAGGAGCATGCCATGGAGAGGAAAGTCACACTCAAAAATCTAAATAATATACAAAAATTAGGTTCCACCAATGGCTCAGCAGAGCTTCATAGTCTAGCACAATAGCGAGGAAAAGGAACCAGAGAATCCTGAGTGACAATCTACCAAATGCCTGACCAGTATTTACTCCTCAAAAAATGTAAAAGTTATTAAAAAACAAAACAAAACAAAACATGAGAAACTGTTTTAGCTAACAGAATGCTAAGGAAATGAGCTAACTTGGAGTTATAATGAACCCTAAGTGGAATTCTTGCACAGAAAGAAGACACTGGGTATATTGGTTTCAATAAGTGAATTAATACTGATATATGACAATTCAAGTTCAGACTATTTCTTTAGTTTTTTAAAATAAAATTCTCTTTAACAAAACAAGACAAACATCGTCATCATCATCAACAACAGGAAAAAAACCCAACAAGATAACAATAACAACAATAAAAACAACAAACCCAAACAAAAAGCATACAAAACACATGAATTCTGTTTTTCTTTTTCTTTTTTTATTAGATATTTTCTTCTTTTACATTTCAAATGCTATCCCCTTTCATAGTTTCCTCTCCAAAAATCCCCTATACCCTCCCCCTCCCCCTGCTCACCAAACCACCCACTCCTGCTTCCTGGCCCTGGCATTCCCCTATACTGAGGCATAGAAACATGAAGGTTGTTTTTCACTGGCCAATAACTCCTAGACATGAGATCAAGGAGAGTGAACAAGAGACAGAGAGAGAGAGAGAGAGAGAAAGAAAGAAAAAGGGGGATGGTGAAGGAAGGGGTGGAGAGAGAGAAATTGTGGGCATGGTGGTATGGGTAGGGAGATAAGGAGGATCTGGGAGGAGTTGGGGGAAGGGAAATATGAAAATATAATGCACACAACTTAAATAAATAAACACGTTTTTAAAGTAATTAAGAATAAGTCTTTAAAAAACTACTGGATAAATCAAATCATTTACGCATCACAAAATCCATATATGAATACAAATTATTTTGATCATATTATCTGCCTACTATCTCCTCCAACTCATTTCAGGTCCCACCATGCTGTCTCCTTTCCAAATTCTTTATGTTCTTTTTAAAAAATATTATTTTTAAAAGCCTATTGAGATCAGTTAGTGCTGTGCATGTGTTATGTCGAGAAGATAAAGCATTGGTCTTGTCCAATTCGGCGGCTCTTACATTCTTTATGCACTGTCTTCCACAATGTCCCCCTTGTCTTGTCTGAGAAAAGGTTGATACAGAGCGTTCATTGGTGACAGCATCACATCACAATCACTTCCCTTATCAGATCCACCCACTGACTGCTGGATGACCTTGGCAATGTTTCATGAGAATCTGCTGTGTTCTTACCTTAGATGGTTCTCACTAAAAGTTGAATGAAATCATCAGCATAAAGCATTTGAATTTTATGGCCAAATTAAGTGTTCAAGAAATGCTAGCTCAACTGTAACAGGCCCCAGGTCCCAGTACATTCCCAGGCCTTCTTACAACTGACACCATGATGGAAGTATCATTCGGATCTTGAAACTCTGCCCATAGCTGGCTCCACCTGCCAACATAACAATGAAGACTTAATCACTCAAAGTCATTAGTTCCTGGAAAGTCCCTAAAAATATGAACCTTGCTTTTTGGCTTTTGTTGTTCTTCTGACTGACTGTTTTTCTTTCCTATCTGAGGTGTGTCAACCAAGGTTGTAGTTTTTTTGTGCTTAAATCCCTATCCTGAGAAAGGCTCCTGACTGACTTGGGTTCCAAACATATAGTGTAGTTTCTGGGCAGCTAATAAAGATTTTCTTTTGTTGAGAATCCATGTCCAAGTGGTCTTCTCCGGTAGATACCTCACAACATTAATATGATTTTAAAATTTTTTCATTTATTTTGTATTTGCAGGCTACAAGTGGCAGAGAAGTCAGATAAATTTGCAAACTGTAACAGTAAGCATCTCTAGTGTGTCACCATGGGTTACAAGTTTTCCTTTTTATACATTTTTTTCCTTTCATTGAGACAGTGTCTTTCTATGTATCTCAAGCTGACTTTGCTCAAGATCTTCCTGCCTCAGCCTCCTAACTGTTGGTATTATAGGTCGGACTTACAATTTGAAGATTCAATCTCTATCTCTCTCTCTCTCTCTCTCTCTCTCTCTCT
>NC_034602.1:75874536-75903394 GCF_900095145.1 Mus pahari | reverse complement strand
CTCACCTGCTCTGGCAGACAGAGCCCTCACAGGTGGCCACCTTTCCTCTGGCGAGGAATGTGCCCAAATTCCTGGAGCCTGAACCAGGGTCTGTCCCATAAGTTAGGTTGCTTCTGTCTGTCCTGAAGCTGTGTATCTTCTGCTGTCCACACTCTTGCCAGTGCAGACTTGAGCCTAAGCGAATGGGAGCAAAGATGGCTCTCTTGCCAGCCCAGGCCTTGAGACTCCTCCTGGGTGGACACCCCTCCTCGGGTGGGAAAGGTGCAGGGTGACTGGAGCCAGAAATGGGATCTTTCCCAGAAGCTGTGTTGCTTCTGCAGGCCGCCCTCTCCCCAGCAGTGCACTGGAACAAAGATGGCTCTCCTTCAGGCTCAGGCCTTGAGACCATAAATGTTCTTATTGTTACTGCTCAGTCTTCAGTCCATCCAATTTCATCTCTCTTCTCCTTTCTATACACACAGGCAGATGCATACATATAAATGAAGACAAACACACACCAACCATACTACCAACATGGATGAAGTATGACCATAGAAAACCACACACTCTGGAGTAAAATCTTAAGATTTTTCAAATAAAACTATGGAACATTCAGGTACATTGGAATTCCTTTAAGCAAAAAATATTTACCTAACCTTGCCCTAAATATCTTGGAAAAGAAGTGGCTGGCTTTAAATTTGGACACCATAGTTAGTGAGACAGAGTATGCTAATCATTGCAAGGAACTAGTACTAACATGAATGTATCTGAAGTTCAAACTCAATTGGGAATCTTATATTATTTTTTCTGATAAATATTCTTATCCCTGCTAGTAGTAGATTATTTACCCAAAATTCTTTCCCCTATTTCTAACTTGTTCTATGTAAAATGAATATTGATTCATGAAGATTATGAGTTTGAGACCAGCCTGGAATATATAGTAAATTTCACACCATCTTAGGCTGTATATAAATTCTGTTTTTCAGTCATCTATTGGATGGAACATAGGCCCCCAATGAAGGATCTAGAGAAAGTACCCAAGGAACTGAAGGGGTCTGAAACCCTATAGGAGGAACAACAATNTGAACTAACCAGTAGCCCCAGAGCTCGTGTCTCTAGCTGCATATGTAGCAGAGAATGGCCTAGTAGGTCATCAATGGGAAGAGAGGCCCCTTGGTCTTGCAGAGATTATATGCCCCAGTACAGGGGAACACCAGGGCCAAGAAGTGGGAGTGGGTGGGCAGGGGAACAGGGAGGGGGAGGGAATAGGGACTTTCGGGATAGTATTTGAAATGTAAATGAAGAAAATATCTAATAAAAAGTCAGGTTTATCATATTTTAAATGTTTTTATGTAAATGGCTTTCCATGAGTATCCATTCTTTCTCATGAATCACTTTCTTACACAATTTGTCAATTTCATGACTTTGGATTTATCCCTTTTTAACTTAAATTATAGTTTTAAATTTACTTAAATTATAAATTATTATATAATCTAATGATAAACATTTTCTTACCTTCTGCTTTTAAATTAGTTTCCTAGAAATTTGAATCTATTTGATTGCTCCCAATGAAATTCAAAGCCATTTTGTCAAGTTTCAAGAAAGATTTGATGGATTATTAATTAAAATGGCCTTAAGAATAAAACTGATTTGAGAGAAAAAGAAATAAATTCTGTGTTCTATTTTCTCTCTCTCTTTCTCTATATATAATATGTATGTGTGTCTTTCTTTTGCTCTCTATGTCTCTCTCAGTGTGTCTTTCTTTCTCCTTCTGTCTGTCTGTCTCTCTGTCTCTGTCTGTCTGTCTCTTTCTATTTCACACACACAGAGTGTTATATGTATGCCAAGTGTGTACCTTCATCACTTTGAAGAGAAGTTACATCTATGAATCTGTCACGTGAAACATAAATGTGGATACAAGCATCCCAACACCTCTACACAGAATACAACTAAATATTCAAAGAACTGAACATTACTGTGGTGTGTCTTCTCCAAAGTTTTGCCCTGCCAAACACACACAAAGCCATGCATGCAGGAACAGTTCCTTCTCGTCCATCACACCTTCCTTCCAGCATCATAATGACCCATCGCCTCCATTCTTGTGGTCTGTAATATTGCTTTAAGAGATAAGAAAACATAACCAAAGCACTACACTGTGGAGGTAAAGCAAATATGTCTGAATCAGAGTGACAAATCCTGTTCTTCTTGTCCCCTGGGTCTGGGCTGCCTCCCCAGGTACTAGATGAGTCAGGAGTCACAAGCCTTCCTCAGCTTTGCTAAAACACCATTGACAGCTTTTGGGCAAATTCTCTGGTATGGGCTATTATACTGACAATTGACACTCATGAAGACCTTCTCTTTCTTCAGAGTGCAAATTACCTTGGGATAACACCGCTTTCTTTTCTTTTTGCTTCTCTATTTGCAATTTTGGTTGGTTTCTTTACAGCTAGGGACTCAGCCTATTTGGATATCAGGGATGGTGTCTTGTAATTTAGATTTTCTGTCCATACTAGTCGGTTCTATCCCTTTTAAGGTGGCAAGATCATTGCTGTTTGGAATGTTACTCTATTTCTCAATTGTTTTTCTTTTTGAGTACATAACCTCTTTTAAGAAGTTAATACTTTCTGTCCAGAAGCCACATATTTAGAGAAGCCTCAGTTTTTTGGCTCAGATATAATCATCTTTTATGCTTGTAGATTTGGAGAAGTTAGTAATGACAGTTTCTGATACTCCACAATCCTTGCTCAAATTATGGAGAACAGACTTATAGGAAACTACTAAAGAGGAGAACGTTTATCCCCAAGCTAGAAACTAAAATGACATAATGGGAAAATCATTTTAACATAAAATCTTGGTTTTGTTGCTCATCCTTTATGTATTGTTGAATTTGCTGATTAACTTCACTATTTTTTTTTTATTCTAAAAGGGGATAACAATACTTTAAGTGCTCTGGTATGAATTAATTTTGATATCATGTAATATATGACACAAATCAATAGGTAGTTTTCATCTCAGGAAATCCTCTTGTAATTGAAAATGTAAGATCTAAGTTTCTAATAAAGCATTTTCTTATTTAAATGTATCTGTGATTTTTTCAGCTCTCTCAATAATTTGAATATAATCAACCCAATTTCTCAATGAGACATGAAGGAAGCAATGACATGTCTTTCAGCTATTCTAATAAGACTGTATGTCATTACAAGAATTTCATCACAAGAGAACTGTTGTGAAGTTCTTGAAGAATCTTTCTGTGTTACCCAAGGTCATAATTTTGGAAAAATTCAAAAGTGTCACCATTATATTTTATTTTTCCTGCTTTTTTCTTTCTTGTAACTAACTGAAGGCATGGATGAGCCCAAGAACACTGGAGATGTGATAGCTAAGGCAAGCCATGATATGTGGACATCTAGGTAAAGGCTCCCCTCACAGCTTTGACAAGCCTGTGGTGGGGACAGCATAGCATGTCTAATAGGGAAAGATGGCATGGTAGATAAGTGTGAAGTCTGATCCCTGTAATGTAGATACAAGGGGGAAAGCTGCTCCTGTGTCAAGTCAGGGAAGAAACATGGGGTGTTTAGAGGAATCAAGAACTGATGGAAACCTAGGCTTAAACTGGGTAAAAAAAGAAGGGACTCTCATGAGAAACAAATGACTGAGACTGGACCTTTGAGCTGAGTGCTAGCATGGTATACACACCTAGATAGGACAAATAACACTTTAGTGTTGAAAAGTCCAAGGATCAGACCAGAGATGTGGAAAGATTACATATGTATCTATGACTTTAAGACCTTTCCTAATAAACTTCTCTTGATTTTAAACAATATTTAACTGAGTATCAATGTATTGTCTTGGAGAAGAGAGGTACTAAGAAATCAATTAAAGGTTAAAAGAAAATATATCTGTTTCTGAACAGAATAATCTAGACTCTAAACAAACTCTGAGGAGAAATTGAATTTGTAATCCAAGGTACTACACAGATCAGTTGTTTAGAAGAACAAAACATTCTAAGTTCAACTTGTAATTTTTTTATTAGATATTTTCTTCATCTACATTTCAAATGTTATCCCCTTTCTTGGTTTCCCCTCCGAAAAGCACCTATCCCATCTTCCCCCCCCGCTTACCAATTCATCCATTCTTGCTTCCCTGTCCTGGCATTCCCCTACACTGGGGCATCGAGCCGTCTCAGGACCAAGGGCCTTTCCTCCCATTGATGTCCAACAAGGCCATCCTCTGCTATATATGCAGCTGGAGCCATGGGTCCCTCCATGTTGTACTCTTTGGTTGGTGGTTTAGTCCCTGGGAGCTATGGGGGTACTGATTGTTTGATATTGTTGTTCCTCCTATGGGGCTGCAAGCTTCTTCAGCTCCTTGCATCCTTTCTCTAGCTCCTCCATTGGGAACCTTGTGCTCAGTCCAATAGATGACTGAGAGCATCCACCTCTGTATTTGTCAGGCACTGTCGGAGCCTCTCAGGAGACAGCTATATCAGGCTCCTGTCAACACAATGGAATACTACTCAGATTTTAAAAACAATGACTTCATGAAATTCTTAGGCAAATGGATGGAATTAGAAAGTATCATCCTGGATGAGGTAACCCAATCACAAAAGAACACACATGGTATACACTCACTGATAAATGGATATTAGCCCAGAAACTCAGAATACCCAAGGTACAATTCATAGACCAAATGAAGCTCGAGAAGAAGGAAAACCAAAGTTTGTATACTTCAGTCCTTCTTAGAAGGGGAAACAAAATATCCATGGGAGGAGTTACAGAGACAAAGTGTGGAGCAGAGACTGAAGGAAAGACCATCTAGAGACTGCCCCACCTGGGATGCATCCCACATATATTCACCAAACCCAGACGCTACTGTAATTTCTGATGCAGTCTTAGAAGAAGTCATAGCTCTAAAGAACTCTGGTAAGAAGTAATGTTCCAAACACCCAATCTGAATGCTAATCTAAGGTGCCGGGGGCCTAAGCACGCTTAGTGAACAGAACTAAATGAATACATATAGACACACATGGAACTGTACATGTGCACGCACATGTTTATTTCCGTCTTTCTTCTGTGTAGTTACCTTCCTTATCCCACCTACATAGGCCTTGTTTTAGACTGCCTCATATTGGTAGCTACTGTTATTGGCATCAAGTAATTAATGCATTTTAGAGTGTGTTGTGTGTGAGGTGGAAGGAAGGAAGCACACAATCAGGGGAGGGAAAGGCCAGGCTCAACAAACATTCATGTTGTTTCTTAAAACTTAGAGGTGTGAGAAGAGAGTCTGTTCTTTTGGCAGAACTTGAAGCTGTCTTCTCTCAGACCCAAGAACAATTGTTATGGAGTAGCTAAGGATTCTCCACACTTTTCTCATGACCAGTGGGTAAGGAAAGTGCAACTTCTTGAAACTGGCTAAGGTGTTGGAGAAGTAGTTGTGAAATTGCCAGAAAGGACAATTACTTATTACATTAGTGACAGGAGGTTTTATAAGGGGAAATTTGAAACACAAGTGAAAATGTTGAGTGAGATTTCTATATACAAGCCTAGAGCTCAGGGAGATGTCAGGAATGAAAACCTCATTTGACAGTCATGAACAAATAGATAACATTTTAAACAAAGGAAGTGGATTAGAATAAATGTGACAAAGAAGAGACATGGACGACAAACTCAAAGAACTTGAAGGATTTCCTAGGTGAACAAAGGTGGAGGATTGGGAAAGTTCTTCAAAGTGTTGGGCCATAATGAAAAATTTAAGGTGTTTCATGACTCATCTCTTTCATCTGCCAAGTACTAGTTAAATCACCACCAAAAAAGCTACAGTGATAACATAGTAGACCATAGCTTAAGATTATCTTCATTGATAATTATCAACACTTTAAAGCCAAGCTCTACTTATAATTTTTCTCTTGGGATATTTGTTCATTGCAGGATCAAATACTGAAGATGTATCTAACACTTTAGTTTATGTCAAGCAAATAGCCGCTCAGGTTTTTTGATTATTGGTTCCCATAGTTGTTTGTTTTGTGCCACAGACTGAATTATTCATAAAGCAAAGAAATTTATTGCTCATTGTTATACACAGATGTCTAAAAGCAAAAGCATGTCTGTTGGTAGATTTTCTATGGCTCAGTGGATGGCTCCACTCCTATTCATGCATGGACAGCACTAATTGAACTTAGTGAGTCGCTAAAGAATAAATAAGAAGTGGTTAGGGAGGGGCCATAGTGAGATGATATGAGGGGAGTTAAGGAAGATGGGGAGGGGTTTGATCATTTTTAACTGTATACATGTATTTAACTCTCACAAGTAAAGAAAAGGACAGGCAATAAAACATAGCCAAATCAAGGTGTTAACTGCTGAGGAAGACTTCTTGCTGACTCTTTTTTGGAGTATTTCCAGAAATAGTGATACTCCATCTTGGATCAGCTTTTGCTTTTGATGAGCTTAGGGACTGGACAAACTATGTAACCCACACATAAAAAGAGTCCAGTGTTTCCTATCTATATTTTGAAAGTTGTAAAACCTGACGGGTCATTTGGTATTCCGGAGCCATCTGGCAAAGAGCCATAAATAATGACAGTGGGACTTACAAGGTTGTAGATGAATGTCTCAACTGAGCAGCAGTTGATTGTAGCCTGAACTTATGATTGGCTAAGGAAAGATGACGTGACTTAGCTTCCAGGCAAGAGCCCTTTTGATTGACTCGTAATCCATGGCTGAGTCAGAGGTAAAGGGTTAAGTCTAAGAACAGGAGGGTGTGTGTATGTCTTTGTCTGTTTTGGATCTCAGAGAAAAGATTCTAGTGTCGTTTCCAACAACTGCAACCTGAAGAAGCACATGCTATGTGAGGAAGGAAGAATTTCAAGGTAATATACCAAAAGGTATGGTAAACCATACAGGGAATAGTGCATGTGCTAAAATTCGCTTGCGTTTTCTCTCTTATGCTTTGTGTTAGCTTCTTAGGGCTGTGATTTTAGGAACTCTTAGGATTACTTTAAAATGTTGGTGAAAAATTTCTCTGCTCAAACATTAATGAATGTTTTTATGCTTTAATTTATTGTTAACAAATTTACTTTCAGTAAATTAAGAAATATCTTGGAACATTTGTATTATCTTATATGAACTGTTTAATTCACTGCTTCTCAAACTTGTTCCATATAACTGTGAGGAGCCCTGAGACACTTCATGGGTTGCCGAAGTCAAAACTATTTTACAGAAACAAAAATGCCAGTCTCTACTTTTACTGTATTAGCAAAACCAGCAATTAATAAAAACAATTATACTGTGTCAGAGTCAGAACAGGGACATTAAACAAATATACAAACAAAAATTAAAACCAGCTTCTTGGAGGACTGACTGCTATTCACAAAGCAGTACAGGTTTGAATTTATTAATATTGACCACAGGTTTAGATATTGACGAATGGCCTGGGTGACAAAATGAGAAGCATGTGGGGATGCTTCCTGTATATACTAAAATGCAATGAGTATGCAAAAAAATTGATTAGGTGCAGATATCCAGACTTACATTTATATAAGACAATTGGTTAAAAGTCAGGTAAGAAAGCTTCTCACTTTGACAAGCGATAAGACTCGAACTCTGAAGTAAAAAATAAGAAAATTTAAATCTTGTAAGTTTGACTGTTCCTTGACTTAGAATTTTACAGAATGAATTTGGTGCTGATGTTAAATGACAGTTTTTATATGATGAAATATGTCACTATTTAGAACAGCTAGCATCCCTATATGAATATTATAAAAACAGGCACAATACAAGAACCAACCAGGTATGCAGAACCAGTAGGTATCCTACTAATAACTGTTAAGAAATGAATACCTTTCAAAGTTTAGGGAGAACTGAAGCATGCCCTATTAGTTTGAAAATGGAATCCATTAGTTTTGGGAAAACTTAATTTTAAAAAATCAAAGAGATACTCTATAAGCTGTTTTGTAGCATGACCTTGAACAAATTAATTGGTACTGTAACTTTCTTGTTTAAATTCCTAATGTAGTAAATGTTGTTGATTCCTAATATACCAAATAATTCAGTGAATTTCAGTAGTATAAACAGGTCTTAACATCAAAGTATGTGAAAAAAAATCAGGCTTAATATTTTACAAAAGAAAAGTCAGGCATAAAAGAACCATGTAATGATAGGGTGTTGATATATTACTCTTACAGCTAGAATCAAAATATATACAAGCCCACAGAAGTGCTGCTGTTCTTTTTCACCCAGTGACTCAACACATTTGGTATTCAGCATCCCGGTGATGCATGTGATGACTATGCAGGCCAGAGGGTTCAAAGGCTGTAATGTTGTGTGGCAGGGGTGCATTTTAACTGTAATGTATGCTGATGTGCCAACCAGAGGCACTTTACATTTTAGTAATTTCCATAGTTGTGCTGAAATCTGTAACAATATATACTCTTTAGGGAGCATAATTATTTTGACCCATATGACAACCTTTTATAGATCAGTTTGTCATGGAAATATAGTTATTTTAGAATAGAAAAGAATAGCAGGAATGATATCATCTGAATTTCCTCATGACAAAGATGGAATAAGAGATCCAGAGACAGAAAAAAAAACACAGCATATTTCATGCTGCTAATTCAGGACTGTTCTGAGTTTCCTCAGTAAAAGCTCTCTCAACTGTATTTTCCTTATTTATACACTATTGTTGCACACACACACACACACACACACACACACACACACACACACACACTGCTGTGGACAGTCTTTAACCTTGAAGACAAATACTGGAGGACTATGTATATCAACCACACAAACATGAACAACAATCATTGAAACTTTTACCTACTTTCTCAGCATGCCAGGAGGGTTTTATTTCACTTAATCAATGATTTTAAGCTGTAAATTAGAGATTGGCAAGTACGTTGTTGAAAGCCAAACTTGGAAGCTTAGTTTAGATTTCCATTATTTTACTCTCCTCATTGAGAGTATTCACATGTATATATGTATATATATCTATCTATATATACATATCTATATATATATATACATGTATATATGTATATATGTGTGTGAATATCTAATTCTATATATGTGAGTAAATATATCTATATGCACATGTATACTTATATGTATGTGTATATGTATACATACATGTACATGATGTATATGTATAATGTATAATCTCTATGTATCTCTCATCATATATATTACATGCCCATGGGACTCTGATATAGCGACCTCTTGTGAGGCTATGCCAGTGCCTGGCAAACACAGAAGTGGATGCTCACAGTCAGCTATTGGATGGAACACAGGGCCCCCAATGGAGGAGCTAGAGAAAGTACCTAAGGAGTTGTAGGGGGCTGCAACCCTGTAGGGGCAGCAACAATATGAACTAACCAGTACCCCCTGAGCTCGTGTCTCTAGCTGTATATGTAGCAGAAGATGGCCTAATCAGCCATCATTAGGAAGAGAGGCCCCTTGGTCTTGCAAACTTTATATGACCCAGCACAGTGTAAGGCCAGGGCCAAGTAGTTGGAGTGGGTGGGTAGGGGAGCAGGGGCTGTGGGGGGGGTATAGGGAACTTTCGGGATAGCATTTAAAATGTAAATAAAGAAAATAATGATAATTAAAAAATATTATATTGTTTAAATAATTATATATTGTCCCTTTCACATATAAAATCATATTTAAGCTTGCATTAATATACCCCTTTGTAACATTTGTTTATAAAAAAGGAACTACATGTAAAATAATTAAATTTGGAATGTTTCTATGTTTTATTAAGTCACTTTGAAATGTTTAACCAGCGTGTCAATTTTCTCATAATTAAATGTCCATGTAATTAAATGTACATCTCCTGCAAATAGCATTTTTCATCAGTTCTTTAGTCACTGAATGTCTTTTTATGCTGTCTTGCCATATTACCTTAGCATCATTGAGACATAATAATTATTAAAAATTAAAGTCTCAATTAACACTAGCTTTAAGAAGATGTACATCTATCTATCTATAGTCATTCCATAAGTCCCTATTGATATAAGTTTACACTCATTTCACTTGACATGAACAATTTGTATGATTATGCAGAACCAAGACCAGGAACTCATCTTCAAACCATTACCTAAGGTTAGGTTACAAAGCTTTAGTTGCTTATAATAACATTCTGGAAATGATAATGACTGCCTATGTCTGCAACAGGTATCTATCCTGAGATAAAGTATAGATAAGAGAGAATAATTTGTAATACTGCAGATGTGTCATTAAGTTGAAACCTCTCATATGGCTGTTAATTGGGCATGTAACTATAGATTTCAAGAGGAAATCCTGACCTGCAGAAGTTGTGTCATTGCTGGTTTCATTTGTGAGCTATGAGCACAGAGTAACACCTCCAGTGACAGGCACCCTGAGTTATGCATAGACAGTGAGAGAGATAACCAGGAATGACTACACTTACTGGAGATGAAAGACACAAAACACACAGTTTAAAAAAAGGATAGAGACCAATTAGCTTCAGTGTTCTGTGTGTTTGGCATTGACAATGAAAGTGGTCAGAAGTGAATGAGAGCAGTCAATGTGCTGTAGATAGAGTAAAAGCCAAGGAGAACTTGAGAGATGGTATTCAGAACAGTGCCAGACTTGGAGAAAGACAATGCAGAAGGACAAAGATGGGTATCACTGGGTTATTGTCCACTCCTCAAGGTGCCTATTAGCTTCTGCAATCTATTACTCATGTCGCCTATGTCTTCTGTATCAAAGGACATAAATCAAAGCCCTCAGTTTCTGCCCTCACCCAGGAGTCTAGTTGATTTCTGATCTGAATTAAAACTTGTTGACAACAGCCTACAGCAACCACCTAGTTCATCCTACAAATCTGTCTGTGATTAAACACCACATCAGAGCAATATTTTTCATAATCACTGTTACCAACTATTAATATAAAATATGACTGTCCACTTGCCACCAAGCCTGATGACTTGTGTTTAATCCCTGGACCCCACATAATGTGAGGAGAGAAGTGACTCCTACTAGCTGTCCTCTGACTTCCTTACACATGTGTATGCATATATACACACACAAATAATGTGATATGAATTATTCGTTTCTTTGTTTTAAAGTTGTTCTAAGATATTTTAGAATTCTATAGGAACCAGAAAAGACCTACTTTTTTTTGTTTTTTGTTTTTGTTTGTTTTTTTGTTTTTTGTTTTTGTTTTTTTGGAGACAGGGTTTCTCTGTGTAGCTCTGGTTGTCGTAGAACTCACTTTGTAGACCAGGCTTCAGTAATCCGCCTGCCTCTGCCTCCCACGTGCTGGGATTAAAGGCGTGTGCCACCACTGCCTGGCAAGACCCACTTTCTTTTTTCTTTTTTTTCTTTTTTAAAAATTTTATTAGATATTTTCTTCCTTTACATTTCAAATGCTATCCCCAAAGCCCCCTATACCTCCCCCTGCCCTGCTCCCCAACCCACTCACTCCCATTTCTTGGCCCTGGCATTCCCCTGTACTGGGGCATATGATCTTCGCAAGACCAAGGCCCTCTCCTCCCATTGATGGCTGACTAGGCCATCCTCTGCTGCATTCACTGATAAGTGGATATTAGCCCAGGAACTTAGAATACCCAAGATACAATTTGCAAAACACATGAAACTCCAGAAGAAGGAAGACCAAAGTGTGGATTCTTTGCTCCTTCTTAGAATGGGGAACAAAATACCCATGGAAGGAGTTACAGAGACAAAGTTCGGAGCTGAGATGGAAGGATCATCCAGAGACTGCCCCACCTGGGGATCCTTCCCATATACAACCACCAAACCCAAACACTATTGCATATGCCAGAAAATTTTGCTGACAGGACCCTGACATAGCTGTCTCTTGTGAGGCTATGCCAGTGCCTGGGCAAATACAGAAGTAGATGCTCATAGTCATCTATTGGATGGAACACAGGGCCCCTAATGAAGGAACTAGAGAAAGTACCCAAGGAGCTAAAGGGGTCTGCAACCCTATAGGAGGAACAACAATATGAACTAACCAGTACCCCACCCACCACCCCAGAGCTGTGTCTTTAGTTGCATATGTAGCAGAAGACCCACTTTCTATAAAGGTAGTTTTCAAAGCAGTGATGTGGGAGGTAGCATGCTTATTGGTGTCAATGGAGGTGGCTCAAGCAGGAAGGAGTGTTTTATCGATGATGTTGCTTAGCACTGCTGTGCATAGTGAAAATTACCATGCCGACTTTAATTTTTTTCCTTAATTTTTCAATTCTTTAAAAGTTGTATATATCCCCATTTCCTGTATATAGAACAAGTTACTTCTATCCCACATGGTACTAATCTTAACATGCCAGTACTTTATAGCAGCAATAGATGTCCCATGGTATTTCATACCAGAGCTGATTTCTTTGATCAAGTCTGAATATTTAGATAAGCCACTACAAAAACCTCAATAGGCTAGTGATAAAACAATGCATGTCTTTAAAAGACTGGATTATGCCAACTTAAGTCTAATTTATCATCTGATTCCTGGATTCCCCAGTAAAGAATAACAAATACTTAAATATTTTTGGAGAGATAGCAGTTTAATTTAATTTAATTTAATTTAATTTATGGAGCGTTATGTTTTTATTTTCTAGATCAGACTAAGAAGTGAAGGGACAGATGTTTCTCCCACCTCAGACCTTACGCATAGGGTAAATATGAACTACACTGGGAAGCAGAATAGTAATAACTCAGCCACTTACTGTTAAAGGACTTCCTGCTCTGGGCTTAAAATTTATATGAGATGAAAGGCAAAAAGTAAAATCTCTTCTGTTCTTTGAGGTTTGAAATGATGTTTAAGAGACAGACCCGGAACACCATAAGATGGTATCAGTGACAGAAATTTGAATCTCATTAAGGTCCACATTCCCTGTCATTTTTATAAATGATAGAACCATCTACCAGAAGAGAGGATTAGAGTTGTGGATGAATTTATTACCATCGCTAAATAACTCTTGCAGCAGCAATGATTATTGAGTTATTGTGTCTTATATACCACATAGTTTACATCCATTATTGAATTTGTTACTCAAATTATTCTAAGGACAAATGACATTTTCATCATTCTTATATGGGTGAAAAACTAAGGCACAGGAAGAGCAAGTGTATTAAGGGATGTAAGTACATTATTGGCAGAATAAGGATTTGAATCAAAGTGTATGTGTGCAACCAACAACTTCACTTAAACTGCTACCTAAGCTGTTGAAGATATAAGTAAAAAGTGGTAATTAAGTTGGGTTTATTACAGAGACATATTTAAATGAGTCATATTTAAATGAGAGGACACTTCAACTGGATGGAGACTGATAACAGAAGAAGAGAATTACAGTGTTAAGATGTGATTACAAGCTTTAAGCATGACTAAGTGTAATAAGACTTGAAAGTTCATGATAGATGTATCTTGGAAAATGATTTAGGAAGAATTTGCTTCTTAGAGGATTTTGAATTGTATTCAGGCATGTACTAGTTGGATTATTGTTGTGACAAAATACTTGACAGAAAAAAAATAAAAGGGAAAAAGAGTTCCTTTAGGTAATGTCATTAATGAAAGCTGTAATTCTATGCCAGATCATGGGTAATTGGTTTTTAGATTAGCATGGATTGTATTGATAAGAAAAAAGAACAATGGTTATGAAGTTGTGCCAGGAAACTTCTCTAAAACTATAAACTAGTCTGGAAAGAGACTACATGCACAAAACAACAATATGGAAAATGATTATGAAATTTTTGGCTGCATTCAAAGAGTGAAATTGAACTGTGAATCAAGAATGCTGTATGAATTTTGAAAGCAGCCAATTGAAACTAAGTATAGTGACTAAGAAAGAAAATTACAAAGAGCCAAGACTATGTTCTCTAATATACACATGACAACATATTTAACATGTTCACCTTTGTACAATGCCAGTCGCAGTGTCAGATATATAATAGAGGATTAAAATTTATTTAAAATTTAGTTGAACAAGACTCTGGAAAGATAATGAAACAAAGACTTATTAGTGGGTGTCTACAAGACTATAATCACAGGTGAGTGGAGATATAAATTTTGGAATTTCCTGAATAGAAGAATATTCTACAAAGTCCTGAGACTATATTCAGTCATGAATGAAAAATTGCTTGGAAAAGAATTAACCAGAGCCGCTAATGCAGAAATCTCTATCTTGAGGGCTTTGAAGATGTGATAGAAAAGTCAAGGATTCCAGGAGAGTTAGTGAATTCTCAGTCTTTGAGACATGAAAGGATTGCATCAAAATGCATTAAAGCTGTTTGCCAACAACAAATTTTAAGTGATTTCCTGGTATTAATTGTGGACAGGAGTGTTTTTTCATTTTCAAAGCAGAACACACAAAAGTAGCTGGGAGGAAGAGTTAGGAAGAATTCTAGGTTGAAATCAGCTATTTCGGTTAATAGTTTTTGAAAGAAGGCAATTTTCAGAAACAATGCACAAGAATGTCCTAGTGGCCACACAGTCACAGTCATTCTTTCAACTGATATGTTCAGTATCTGTCAAAAATAGATATGAACTGTCTGCTTTTACTGCCGAGGAAAGTGGAAATTTCAGAATTTGGCATGCTTTCCCCGTTCTTAATAAGGAGGCAAGGACAAGAACTTACTCTAAAAATGTACATTTTTTTTTTGTCTGAAAGGAAAACCCCACTAATCATATTGCAGTGGTTTGTAAGCTGAAAAATCAAAGACATATCTAAAGGTAAAATGGAGAACAGAGTGTAAATTCCTTTATTTCAAAGTTGGCAAAGAGCCATATGGGGTAAGAGAGCATTACCTGCAATAAGGAAGAATTTCATGTCTGCTACATATTTACTTTCACAAAATAGTTTCACATTTATCCATATTCTGTCTGAACATTATCAGGAAGTATGAAGGCTGTCATGGTTGTGAAGAGAATTCATTTTGTTCTTACCAGTGCTAACTGTTATATATTGAAAGCGATTCTAACTATCAAAGCTACCTTGCAGAGACACAAAGGGATCAAGTCAGAAATAAAACAATGAGCTCAAACAGGGAGAAAAGTTATACCATTAGATGATGGTATCATACAATATTAGATCATTAGTCATACTACTCTAAGTTGAGTAAGCAAATAGTACAACTTTTTGAATATATAATATAAAAATATATGCACTACAAAAGTCAGGATGTCCTTGTTCTTAATAGCAGAGTGGTATTCCATTGTGTAAATGAACCACATTTTCTGTATCTATTCTTCTGTCCTAGGACATCTAGGTTGTTTCCAGCTTCTGGCTATCACAAATAAGGCCACTATAAACATAGTGGAACTCGTGCCCCTGTGGCATGATGGGACATCTTTTCGGTATATTCCCAAAGGTGGTATAGCTGGGTCTTCAGGTAGATCTATTTCCAAATTTCTGAGGAACCTCCAGATTGATTTCCAGAGTGGTTGTACCAGTTTGCAATCCCACCAGTAATGGAAGGGTGTTCCTCTTTCTTCACATCATCTCCAACATGTGTTGTCACCTGAGGTTTTGATCTTAGTCTTTCTGACTGGTGTAAGGTGGAATCTCAGGGTCGTTTTGATTTGCATTTCTCTGATCACTAAGGGCCTTTAACCTTTCTTTAGGTGTTTCTCAGCCATTCAAGGTTCCTCAGTTGTGAATTCCTGGTTTAGTTCTACACTCCATTTTTTGATTGGATTGTTTGTATTTTTGTTGATTAACTTCTTGAGTTCTTTATATATTTTGGATATTAGCCCTTTATCAAATGTATGGTTAGTGAAGATTTTTTTCCCAATCAGTAGGTTGCCAGTTTGACTTATTGACTATGTCCTTTGCCTTACAGAAGCTTTCCAGTTTTTTGTTTTGTTTGTTTGTTTGTTTTTGTTGTTGTTTTTTTGAGATAGGGTTTCTCTGTTTAGCCCTGGCTGTCCTGGAACTCACTTTGTAGACCAGGCTGGCCTCAAACTTAGAAATCCGCCTGCCTCTGTCTCCTGAGTGCTGGGATTAAAGGCGTGCGCCACCACGCCCAGCTCGCTTTACAGTTTTATGAGGTCCCATTTATCAATTCCTGATCTTAGATCATGAGCCATTGGAGTTCTGTTTAGGAAACTTCCTCCTGTGCCAATGAGTTCAAGGCTCTTTACCACTTTCTCTTCTGTTAGATTCAGTGTATCTGGCTTTATGTTGAGGTCCTTGAACCACTTGGACTTGAGCTTTGTACATGGGTCTATTTTCATTCTTCTACATATAGACGGCCAGTTAGACCAGCACCATTTATTGAAGATGCATTCTTTTTTTCCATTGTATATTTTTGGCATCTTTGTCAAAGATCAAGTGACAGTAGGCATGTGGTTTTATTTCTGAGTCTTCAATTCTATTCCATTTCTCATCAACATGTCTGTTTCTGTACCAATACCATGCAGTTTTTATAACTATTGCTCTGCAGTAAAGCTTGAGGTCAGGGATGGCGATTTCCCCAACTGTTCTTTTATTGTTAAGAATTGTTTTTGCTATTCTGGGTTTTTTGCCTTTCCACATGAATTTGAGAATTATAATTAAACCATTTTATATGGATATATAAAATTACACATGGCACTTCTAAAAATGATAGGTTACTATAGGTCTTTTTCAAATTATTCATGTTAGATGTCCTTTATGTCTGCTCTATTCTCCCATCCTTCTTACAACTTAAACTCCCTCCATATTATGAAATGTTGCTCAGTTGTAAAGGAAAGTTTATAAATAAATGAACAATGCTAGAAAACACCACACAGCTCAGGTAACCCAGGCCAACATCCATGAAGATCTTAGTGTCCAGTCTTTAGATGCATGTGTTTAATTTACAGTGCTATAGAATTCAGGCAACTAGAAAGAGAGCTTAGATATTGAGGAGGAAAAGGATCTTAAGGGAAGAGCAATAGAAGAATGCAGATGCTATAAAAGTAGAAGAGTGAGATAGACCATCACATTTAACTGTGCTTTACATCTGTAAAGTACTTCACTATGTGTGTAAAATAGGTGTTATCTATTTGATATAAAATTAAAATTTGAAATAAAGTACTTTTTAGGGGTGTGCACACATGTGTGGTGTGTGCACACCTATGAATATAGGAGGAGGCCAGAGTCCTGCTTTATCCTCCACCACCTTACTCCCTGAGTCAGAATCTCTCACTCATATTAGTATGTTCATGGAAGGGCTTGAAGAAAGGGATGGGGGAAATAATGTAAATATAACCTCAGATTTAAAAGGATAAAAATATTTTTTCACCTGAAAATCTTATAAAAGATAACCTTTAAATGTCTTCTTTGTGTGGTTTAAAATTTTCTAGTATAAACACTCATCTATTATAGTGACACAAAATTTCCCCATACTATCAGAGGATAAAAAGCAAAATCAACTTATTTTTTTTCAGATAGTTAAACTTTGAATTAGATTAAATTTTATCATAGTTTTTCATAGCTTATTAGAACTCTGGAGCCTAAAGTCGTATACTATTTAAATGGAAATTAAATAACCATGAACTGAAAGAATAAATGGGGGAGAAATGGGTGATTTTAGGCTGTAAAATAGGAACTGAAGTGGAGCTCTGCTTTCAGAACCTGACACAAGTTCATGTGTCTCTGCGTAACATAAAGAATAAAGCTTCATTCTAAAAACTCCTCGAAGTTTTCTGCCATGCCCCTTTTGGGGATTGAACCTGATGAATTATAGCATTATATGAATAAGATATTCTATAAAAATTAAATATGATTCTGAAGACTTGTATTTGCATCTTTGTCATGTGGATGAAAATATTCTTATTTGGCATACTAAAATATAAGACTAAGCTAAAAAATAATGAAACTATATATATGAACATATATATAAGTATATATATATATACATATATGCACACACATTTACAAATATATACATCTATATGAATATGTACTGACAGAAAATAGGGCTTTTTGGCTTCTCTGAATCCTATTGTCTTGGTAAGACATAGTGATAACAACTTGTACTTAATACCTACCTACCCAGCTGCTATCACAGACCTGCTAGGATTATCCCCCTGATGGTGCCCTTCTTTTACGAACTGTAAGGTCATTTCAGACAGACATGAATGTCACTTGCTCTGCTTTTCTCTGTAGTTAGCTTACTATTTAACATATAGAAGGTGCCCAACACAGAGAGTTTAAGATTAAGTGCATCAACAAATGAAAGTTTAGTACAATACTTGGAAATATTCTTGATTTAAGAAAGTTTAAAGAAAACCAAGTTGTTTGATTATTTTGAATGAGTATATATACAAACAAGAACTCTCCTAATTTAACTATCTAATAGTTTTAAAAAAGAAAAGCATGGAGCCATATAAGAAATATGTACATGCAATGATATATACTTATTTATAAAAAATATAGGTTATATATTTTCACTAAATATCATGTAAACCTTAGTCATACAGTCAGCATAATATTTCTGTGTGAACTGAATGGCAATCTCTCCCCGTCCTCCATTTTCTTCACATTTCACTGTCTTGTTATTTCCCTGTCTTCTCCCTGGGTCATCTTCTCCTTCCACTTCCCTTTCTCCTTCTCTCTTTGTCACTCCATCCATCTCTTTCTCCTTATCCTCATTTCCACTTTTTCCGTCTCTCATTTCTCTTTCTAGTGTATATGAATCATTTTAGTTTTCACTTACATAGTAGTACAATTCAGTGTGCAAAATAAAAACAAAATGAAAGAAAAAGAAAGGTAAGATAAAGTAAAATATAACGTGAGGAACCATGTTTCATCAAATCTTCTGAAAACGTAGAAGTTATTTTTCCATATATTTTGAACTAGCCTTGCCTATGAACTCTTCAATTGAGGTTACAGTATTTATGAGATGGGCCCATGTGTAAGGTAATATAATCTAATCAACCTATATTTCTGTATCAATAGATCTTGATTGGTTTGATTTCCTAGTATCTATGATGAGTCCTATGAAAGTGAAATTTGCTTAGACAAAAATTTGGATGTGCATAAATAAAAATCATGCTGTCAATAAATCTAACTGATAAACATATTAATAGGTCCCAATCTCAATCCAAGTCCTGGAATGATCATTATTTCCATCTATCGACTATCTTTCTACTATCATCGGTCTGTCTGTCTGTCTGCTTGCTCGTCTGTCATCTATCTGCCTTAGTTTGATATCTGTAAATGTGATAAACACCATGACCAAAAACAATTTGGGGAGGACAGGGTTTATTTCAGCTTACACTTGTAGTCAATCATGGAAGAAAGTCAGGAAAAAAAATCAGAGCAAGAACATGAAGTCAGGAACCAAAACAGAAACCACGATGGAGCTCTCTTACTGGTTTGCTCCTCATGGCTCACTAAGACTGATTTCTTGTCCCATCCAGGACCAACTGCCCAGGGCTAGCACCACCTTCAGTGAGATGAACCCTCCTCTATCAATCATCAATCAAGAAAATAGCATACAGATTTGCTAACATGCCAATCTTAATTGAAATTCTCTCTTCCCAAATGACTAGCTTGTATCAAGTTGACAAACCTATCTATCTATCTATCTATCTATCTATCTATCTATCTATCTATCTATCTATCTATCTATCTATCTATCTATATCTACCTATATCTATCTATCTATCTATCTATCTATCTATCTATCTATCTATCTATCTATCTATCTATCTATCTATCTATCTATTGATCTATCTATCATCTACCTACCTACCCAATTATTTACCTATTCACTCATCCAAATCTGTCTTTCTAGAAAATAAGATCCAGAAAGCAAGTGTTGTGGTGTAGCCTACAGTTTCAGTTATTCAGGAGGCTTAGATAGGAGATTCACAAGTTCAAGGGCTACTTAAGCTGCAGAGTGAATTGCAGATCAGCGTGGACAACTTTGGAAGACTGTCTCAACATAAAAGTGATGCTGGCTGAGGATGTAGCTCAGCGGTAGTGAACCTGCTTCACATATCTGAATCCTGAGGTTCAATTCTCACTACAGACGAATTAAGACTTACAGATGTTACCATCATCGTTTAGGAATGCAACTCTAGGGTACACTCAAATTTTCTGATTGTGCTTCTTTCTGTTCTTTTTCCAGAAATGATATTAGAATGGATTGTTATTTTGCACATTTCTGTATTCTTACATGTTTTCTTTATAAATAGTTACCTCTTTTTATTCTTCTTAGCACTGTTTGAAAATTTCATATATACATATATATTTTGATCAAATCCATCTGCTTTTTAGCTGCCCCTATTTCCCCCATGACTTTTCCCTCCCAAATTCATGTGATCAATTTTTTAAAAAGCCCACCGAGACAACTTAATTCTGTTTGCATTTGCATGGACCTGAGACTATCTAGAGTATGGGTATCCTCTTCAAGATACATTCTTGAACAAAACTGTCTATTCTTCCCCTAGCAGCCATCAATTGCCAATGGCTCCTCAGAGGTGGGACCATATGAGCCCCTCTGCCATCTGTGCTGGAATTTGTTTAGCTTATGAATAGAGCTTATGTATGCAGTTACATACATAACTCCTGTAGGTTCATGAGTGCAATGACCCTACTGTGTCTTGCAAATGTTGTTCCACTGTACGTGTCCTCTACTTCTGGTGTATAGAATCTTTATGTGCCCTAAGAGCTAGTGACTAGGGAATAAAGCCTCTCTTAACGTATGAGTTTGATTTCTCCATGTTCTGTAACTGTATGTGGCACCATTGGCAATAATACAGTGCTGTCAAGTTTTAGAGGGTAACTGAGACTAGCAATGTTTTAATGTTTGTGGAGTCTGTAGAATCCCAGGAACCGGTGAAAAAACGCATAACTCATACTTGCCACCCAGCTTTTTGTTTGGTATTTTATGGTATCTTGGAGAGACACTGTCTCCTCATTATAGGGTAACTGCATTTAAACTCTTTGTACATATGTGTATGTATATAATTTCAAAAGCTTTTGCACTAGTAGGTTTCTAGATGGCATTTCATTATCTTCAGTTTTAGTTATTTTTCCACATACTCTACTTCTAGTCTGCCTTCTTCCCTTGCTCATTTAACCCTTCCCATTCCGTTATTTCTCTCTCCAACTCATTCCACTAGTGTTCCATTCCCTTGGAATCTTACTTCATTGACGTTTCTTAGTTTACCAATTTAAATCTGTACTCCAATTTAAACATGCATTTATATAGATTCTAAGCTCACAACCACAAACTAGTGAGAACACAAGACATCTATTCCCAGAAGTCATGGCAGAAGGAGAGAGCTGGCTCTTTGAATTTGTGTTTGGACTTCCACACATGCACCTAGGTGGGAGTGCACCCTCCCTCCTCCTACATATCAGCCCCCCATCTGTACATAACACATACAAATAATAAATAATTTTAGAAGTAAGAAAATAGGGATGTTTCCTATAGTTCAGGAAGCTGATTAGATCTTAAGGAAGAATATCTGTATTACTGGGAAAATAAAGGATGTCCATATATGGAGCTCTCAATTCATGGGGGAGGCAGTATGGAGGGGAATCAACCCCCTCACATCATGTGATCTTCATTATTTCACAGGATTTTATAAACTGGCTAAACAGAAAGACCCATACTATAAGGTTTAGTTGTTTCTCTTTTTGATTTTTAATTATTTTTTTAAGTATTTTGAGATTATAATACATCTACATCATTTGACCTTTTCCTTTACTTCCTCCAAACCCTTATATATAACCATATTTGCTTTTTTTCAAATTCATGGACTCTATTTTTCAGCAACATTTGATACATATATATATGTGCATATGAATAATTTCTTATTCATTGTCAACTCTAGTGAACCAGGGCATCTCCTCCTTCTTATGATGGAAAGCCATCCACACACTTTGCTGGAGACCAGCAAACCTCATCATGCATCACTGTGGCGCATGACCATTTTCCATCTTAATTACAGCATTTAATTCTGATGCTATCACTCCATTTTGAGATAATATATGAGTACCGTATTTTGTAAAGGATTCACGGAATTAAGAATTTTTCTTAGCTTTGTTTTCCAGTCCTACCTGGCAGCATTGTAACTGGCTAACAAGCTGGATATGAGATTTAAGACCTTTTCCCTTTTGAATATGGCAATTATAAATCAAATCTGTAGATACAGACTATTCCTCTAATAACCCACAAAACATACATTCTTACACTTCAACAGCCACATAAATCAAACCTAACAGATGTTACTAAGCTCTTTTTTTCAATCAGGCCATTTCCCCTTTTGAGAACTAGAGTGAGAGCCTCATGAGAGAAGATAATCCATTTCTCAACTGTCAAGATCCTGAGGGTATAAAGACAGGATCTTTAGAAATTGGACTTGAGGTTCACAACTATTCTATTATAATAGAAGCTACTATTTTTCAGAGTTTAGCTATCAGTACATGGATTATTTTCCCATAATATAAGTAAAAGAATGAAAATAAATGAGTTTCAAACACCTGTCATGTTCCTACATTTAGTTGGATTACAAGGGATAAAATAAATTAATACCAATTAACTGAGATTGCTGGATTAGGATCAGGGTCAAATTTAATGAAAGAAAAGCAAACAAATGTCCAAGAAAACCAATGAAATGCAAACTTGTGTTAATTTTAGTTAAATTAGTCAAAACAAAGAGAAGCCAGATATTAATAAAATTAGAAGGAGGAGGGAGACATTGGACTAAATACCAGTGAAATTCTAAACAGCAGTCCTGAGACCATTATATAAAATGGGAAAGGTGATAATATTTCTACATTCTCTTTTACCCTCATGCCCAAACCAGATAAACAGACACACAGGTACACAACCGCATACACACATACTCTTCTAAACACACACACACACACACACACACACACACACACACACACACACACACACAGAGAGAGAGAGAGAGAGAGAGAGAGACAGACAGACAGACAGACAGAAGAAAATTACAGACTAATCTCCTGAAACATATATGTAAAAATATTTGTCTCAATTCAAGAATACATTTAAAAGATCATTCATCATGGTGAAGTTTTTTTTAATTCCAAAGGTAAAGGAATTGTTCAACAGAAACAAATACATAAATGCAATATACAACACAAATGGACCCATGGAGAGAAATTATCTAACTAACTGAACAGATGCAGCAAAAAGTCTTTGACAAAGTTTTCAGAAGAAAGAAAGTAGCTGATGTAAAAAAAGGCTATATACAGCAAATGTACAGGCAACATTGTGCTAACTGGAGAGCAACTCAGAATCTCCACTACATTGAAGAGCAAGACAATGGTTTTCTTTCTTTATTCTTATTTATTACAGAGTTTGAAATTTTGGCTAAAGCAACAAGAAAATAAGCATCGTATCTCCTTGGACAAAAGGAGAATATGAGAACAGAAGGAATAGTTCTAAATTCACACAAGTAGTTCCTGACATCGCCAGGAGCTCTACTCAGGATTCCCATGCAAGATTCTAGCATACTGCTGCTCCAACTTGGTAAAAACTTTACCTCAGAAAACAAAAGAGAATTAACCTAATATATTTACTAAAAGCAGTATGTGTATATATACATGTGTGAGTGAATAACAGAATCTTTAACACCAAAGTTTAGGTAATTTGAAAGAATTTGACAACAGGACAGTTTCTTGCACGTGAGACTCGAATTTCAGTTTATGAGATTTTAAAAATTAGATTCCTTGGAGCTGGAGAGGTGGATCAGTGGCCAAAAGCACTTGTCAGTTTTTTGGAGGAAACAAGTGTAGTTCCCAGCAGTCACAGGGTGCTTACAACCATCTCTAATGCTAGGCTGAGGAAATGACACACCCTTTTCTCGGGTTTACGCATGTGATACAGATACACATGTAGGCCAAACATTCAACACAGCAATAAAATCAATGAAAAAGTACTTTTCTGATCTCAGGAGATGATTCAGTCAGTAAAGTGCTTGGCTGACAAAGTCAAAGACCTGTTTCATCCCCCAAATGCACAAGCCTGGTGTCATGATACACACATTGTCCTAGCCTGTGAGGCAAAGACAGGCTGATCATTGATCCTCCCTGGCCACCTAGCCTAACCTACTTGTTGAATTGCAGGCAAATGAGAGACATCACCTTATTATTATTTAATTATTTTATTTATTTACATCCCAAATGTTTCTTCCCCTCCTTGTTCCCCTCCCAGAATTTTCCCCCCATCCCTGCTCCCCTTAGCCTTTGAGAGGGTGCTCCCCCCTTCATCCCTCTTCTCTGGGGCATCAAGTCTCTACAGGATTAGGTACAAGATTTCCAACTGAGGAAAGACAAGTCAGTGCTCTGCTACATATATTCTGGGGGGGTCTTTGACTAGCCCATGGATGCTCCCGGGTTGGTGGCTTAGTTTCTGGGAGCTCTGAGGGGGTCCAGATTAGTTGACCCTGTTAGACTTCCTATGGGGTTGCCATCCCTTTCAGTTCCTTCAGTCCTTCTCCTAACTCTTCCATAGGAGTCTCTGACTTTAGTCCAATGCTTGGCTGTATCTGCATCTGTCTCAGTCAGATGCGGGTGGAGCCTCTCAGAGGACAGCCGTGATAGGCTCCTGTTTGCAAGCACAACATGGCATCAGTAATAGCATAAGGGTTTGGTGCCTGCCCACGAAGGACGGATCCCAAGTTGGGCTGATCACTGGTCAGCCATCCCTTCAGGAGAGAACTCATCTTTAAAAAACAAAGTATATGATGCAAAAGAAACGACAGCCAGACCTTGGCCTCTGAGCTTCGCTGTTGGTTTGTCTGTCTTTCTGTCTCTTTTTCATATACCCCCACATATGCACACACATGCTTGTATGCATGCTTATATGTATATCTGTACCAGCACACATATACATGCATATACAATTTGATTTCTTCTATTACAACCTTTAACATGTTTAAGAGTGTTAAACATTTTAAAATGTTTAAACCACACATTGAGTGAATTATTTTTTTCTGCATCAAAACTACAAGTGGTTTTTAGTATGTAGTCAAAAACTTTGGAAATGGAACTCTACACTTCTGAAGCCCACCCACCTCCCACGGTCTGACTCAGTATGAGGATTCTGGTTTTGTTAATTAGGAGAAACAACCTGCATATATTGTAGCATCTTAAACAAATCCTCAAAACACTGCTTAGAATCTTCTACAACATGCCTTTTCTACAAACATGGAACCTGATCTCCTCCCACTAAGCTAACAGTTAATTCTGTTGCATTATTATTTATCAATATAATAGTCTGAGAAAGTTTGTGTGAATTTTAGAAAATTATGATTATGAAAATATTAAGTTACTAATAAACATTTTGATGTATTAAAATAAGCAAATGTACTTTCTTTGCTTATTTGTGTGTGTGTGTGTGTGTGTGTGTGTGTGTGTGTGTGTGTATTTGTGGAAGGTATGATGAGGAGTGTGTATGTTATTGTACACAAGAGGCAATCAAAACAAAAATCACAGGAATCACTTCTCTCCTTCACTGTGGGTTCCAGGAATCAAACTTTGTCAGGCTTGGCATCCAATAATTTATCCAGTGAGCCATCTCACCCTTGCTAAAACTACTTTAAAGGAATATTTACACAATTTAAATTTCAAGTTATTACTAGCACTATCTATATCATGGCAAATGAAAAGGTTGTTTCAAGTTAGTAAAATTTTTCAGGACCTTTGTATTAGACTTTATAGTGTTCACTCTAGTTAAAATGACTAGCAAGTATTATAAATTACTCAGAAACTATTATTTCTTTTGGAAATTATATTATTATCTTTTCTCATAGTATTCGTAACTATAAAAAGAAAATATGTTCAATTTTCAAATTTGTTAAATGCCTTAGCAGAATATTATGGTGAAAATATCTTAACATACATGTGCTACATTAGATAAAGGCGTTCTGTATAAGCAATGAAAAGTAATCATAACTTCTTTCCTTTTAATCTGTCTCCACTTTTAATGTGTGTGTGCATGAGTGTGAGCACACATAAGTTTTTCTCTTTAATTTTTCCTGGCTATTAGCCTCATTTATTTATCTATTTGTCTGTCTATCTATCTATCTATCTATCTATCTATCTATCTATCTATCTATCTATCTATCTATCATCTATCATCTATCTATCTACCTATATTTTGTGGCACTAGTGATTAAACTAGGACCTTGAACATGATGGACAAGCAATCTCATACTGAGTGATATTCTCAGTGCTCTTTTCATTTTCTACCCTGGATAGGGTTTTTGCTAATTACTGTAGCCTTGTCTATAAATTTACTCAGTGACCCTCTAGGTCTTGAACTTAGCCCTCTGCATCTGGCTTCCGAACAACTGTGGTTACAGATCAGCTCTAGTAGGTCTGATTTGGTTTTGAATCTTTAAAGGTAGACCTTATAATTGTAATATCTATGCTGTAACTATGTACTTTTATGAGAATTTCATATGTTTAGACTCAAATTATATAATTATATGAGTACTATTTCTAAATATTGGGTGGTCCATGACACTAAAATCTACTAAGATTTTTTTTTTTTTGATGGTGAGAAAAGTGAAATGTTTGTTTTACTTTTCTGTTTTTCCATTGGAGTATAAATATATCTTTAGTAAAATTTATTTCTATTTTTAGAACTAAAATGGCCACGATTAGATAAAACTAATTTTACTATATTGCTTGTGGGGAACATCAGCAGCAAATAAGTTAATCTGACTGTCCATGGTCACACCTCCATGGAGACAGGCACAGGTGCTTTCCTCCAAACCTCAGGGCCACTCCGCTCCCCCACACCTCTTGTTTCCCTCAAAGGGAAGGGATGGAAGATTTCTAACAATTTAGCAAGAAGTGGCATCAGTATATTCTAGTGTTTTGTTTTGCTTAAAAAAAAAAGAAACCCTAGGCTGGCCTCACCCCAATTCTGATCATACCTCCCCAACTGGAAAAGTGTGACTTCTGAATCATCACCAGCTATGCACACTGATCACTTTATGGCTTGGAGCTTCTCTCTGTAGGTATTGATGTTCATTACTTCATTGTGTCGCAATGGCTGGCACCAAATGGACCATGCTTCTATCGGGCTATATGAAGACAGCAAACCTCGGGCAGTAAACCTGTTGGACCTGTTTCCTTTCTTGTCCTCAGTGACTGTCATTATTTTCCAGCCTCCCAGCCCTGACCTGGCTGATAGAGATCAGATGGTGACTGGATAGAAACCTTCCTAGTCCTGGGTCCATGATGTACGCGTAAGTACTCAGTTTTTCTCAGTGAGTTGACAAGGGAGACAGATATTTCCATCTTCTGGAACAGGCTACGCACTTTCTGACTCATAGAAGCTATTTTAACTATATGATATTTTTTTGGTGTGTTATATTTTTTGTTGAAATCTTGTCTTATTAATTTTTGAATGGAACTAAAGTGACAAATGTGATATTTCCTTTCTAAAAAAGAAAGTCTATGTAGTAATATACTAACAGCATTCTATATTAACATTTAGAAAATGCTTTGTGCTTTGTAAAGTAGTTAACATGGTTCATCTGACTTCTTACTACACTCAACATGATATGTTTTATAGCATATTTTTATTGAAACATGTTATTGACAGAAAAATACAAATTAGACACAAAATTCTTTTCTTAATTTGTTTCATTCCAAGTAAAAGGATGACAACAATTAGATTATTGTATATAATATGAATTATTGTATATATCAAATTGAAATACTCCTATGAGTTAACAAAACTTGAACTTGAAAATAAGTGATCAGTTTTTAACCTGGTATAAAGAAATTTATGTTATAGTATTCATGCTACTGTTTTAGACTAAAATGAATAACTGATATATGGTCAATGATTTTTGTCAAACTCCTGTATAGTCCAAACTATATTTTGTCTCTCAAAGAAGGGCTATATTATTTTCCTATGTTTCCACTGATCAATGTGTTAGATAGAATTCGGATTTTGTGATCCTTGATTTTTTTAGTTTTGTGTCTATATTCAGTGAAATATAATACTTTAGGCATATGGATTGTCATATTCTTAGATAAGAATTCTTATTCTTCTACATTCTCCAACATTCTTACCAATAGCAGCATGAACCTGAGGATGATGGTCTACTTCACACTAAGGCTGACCCAGACAGATCCTATTCTAATAATATAACCTACTACACTAGTCATACTAGTATAAAAACTACATTTATTATTGAGCAAAACAAAACATACAACAATGAATGTATGTCAATAATTTCAGTTTTAAAAAACCCATCAAAGAACTTGAAGTCTTCATCCACTTTCATCTCAGAATTCAGTGGCATGCCTTTCTCTTCTTGTCCCAACTTTTGACATCATCTCTGGTCACTTTCCTACTCTGAACTATTTATTGTTGTCTCTCTCTTCTACCGTCAGCATCTTTGTTATACTTTAATTATTTTCTCCTGTCCACTCTGAACCTTTGACAATGCTTTGTTACACTGAAGCTTCCACAGACTGGATTAACAGTAAAGAGTTTTGAGTATTGACTTCCAGATAAGAGTTTTTTTTTTAACACAGTTATGCTATCCAAAACTGTTCATGAAGACATTATGAGGTGAGCTAATGGATTCACTAAATTTATTATCAAAAATGCTTTGCCCAAGGGCAGATAGTAAAAAGCAAGAAAGCCACAGCTTTTTAGAAAAGGCCCCAGGTGACATGGTGATAAAGAGGAAAAAAAGGAATGTTTATTTATATGTATTTTAGAGCCAGCTTTCGACTCTTCTATCTGGGAAAGTTCTTCACATCTCAAAATGTCCTATTATTTTGCAAAGCTTCTGTAAGGCAAAAGACATTGTCAACAAGACAAAAAGGCCACCAACAGATTGGGAAAGCATTTTTACCAATCCTAAATCTGATAGAGGACTAATATCCAATATATACAAAGAGCTCAGGAAG
>NC_034602.1:75840428-75873576 GCF_900095145.1 Mus pahari | reverse complement strand
ATAGGGAATTTTCAGGATAGCATTTGAAATGTAAATAAAGAAAATATCTAATAAAAAAACAAAAAAAAATCCTATTTTTACATAAAAGTTAGGAATAAGCAAAATAAATGTGATGAGACGGCCTGGCCATTTGTAGAACTTGAGATATTCTTTAAGGATAAATGCAAACCTATTTTTACATTACTGGTTTATTGTTCATTTGATTTTGGCATTATTAACTTTCTTTGTTTGTTTAAATAACAAGGTACTATATCATGTAGTTTGAACTTTATGTAGTAAGATTTTCATTAAGGAGGAGTTCCAGATGTTTGGGGCTTAGGTGCAAAACAGAACTTTTTTCTTTCTTTCTGTGAGTCTAGGTCAAAAGTTTTTCAAAGTCAACAAGTCAAATAATCCTAAATTCATTTGAATAATTAAATCCTATGACACCAAAGAGTTAAGAGCTAATTAACCCAGAGAACAAAAATTTTCCTAAGAATAAGAGATCTATTTAAATTGTCCCAGAATATAGTTGTCTAGTTTAGTCTCATTTCATCGGTCCCTTTACCTGAAACCCTCTACAGGTGTGGCAATGTCAGGAACTACAGTTGCCAGAAAGTAGAACTTGGGGTCAAAAAGATAGATGAATAAACCACACTTTGGTGGCTTAATGTGACATATGTAAAAAGTAGATCCTTCATGTGTTTCTAAGTTTTACATACGTCTTTAAAGGACCTCTACATATGTAAGAAATTGCTGCAGTCTTCAAAAATATGTAGAAATTAGTTGGAGGACAATATTATATACTCTGGGCTAAGAGAACACAGTAATTCAAAGTCATGAGACTTTAAATCTACTTCTAAGTAGACCCCACGAATTAGCTCATTAAGCCAACATGATTGGTTGATGAAGGGTCTTTGCATCAGATGGAAACACTAAACTTCGTCATGAGAGTCTGATAAAACCATGTAAGGAGGAAAGAATGATGAACTTTGCTATTTAGACCTTTAAGGGAACCAGCTCACTTGGTGACCCTATTGTCATTTGGCCACAGCCACAAAGCTTGATAAGGGAGAGGTGGAGTTCCACCTGCTCAGGGGTAGTTTCCTCATCTATAAGGAATGGACCATCCCATATTTACTGCTAGCCCATGGTTTTCCTTCATGGTAGTAATGAAATTTGCTAGGATATTGTTTTCCTCTAAGCTGATATAATAATCATTCCTGAAGCACAACCATCCACTTCCAACACACATAAAACATTGAACATCTGTCAATTTACACTTATCTCTTGGAATATTTAATTGCCTTAATCATGTCTCTACAGGTAAACAGAATGCTTTTTCTATGCCTAGTACTATACATATTTTCTGTCTCATTACAGCCCCCAAAATTTGTAAGCTATTTATGACTGCATATGTCTAAAGATACAGAACAATTCCTGAGGAAATAGGAAAAGTTATGAGTGAATGAAATTGTCAGGTTTATGACTTATAACATTAACAATGCTCATGAGATATTCATAACACAGCAATTCAGAAGATAAAAAGCTTAACAATAGAGAAATATTTTAAGTAAATCTGTGTTGCTCTGCTAATGGAAACTTATTCAAGAAAAGAAAACATCATTTAAGTGTAGCTTAACTAGATATTGATTTCATTCATTCATTAATTTAACAAATATTGATTATAGTATACTAATATGTACATTACATAGTGACCTAAATTTTCTAAAATAGAGAGATGACTCAGCATTTAAGAGCACTGACTGCTCTTCCAGAAGTCCTGAGTTCCAATCCCACATGGTGGCTCACAACCATCTGTAATGGGATTCTATGCTCTCTTCTGGTTTGTCTGAAGAGAGTGACAGTGTACTCATATACATAAAATTAAATTTAAAAATATGAAAAATTACCTATACACAAATTCTGTATGTTTCTATCATGTGTACATACATACAAATACAAGATTTTATAAAAGAATAAGAAAATACATGCATATACTTTTAAATATATATGTATATGTATTCTGGTGTTTCAAATTCTAAGGAAGAAAAGTGATAGGAACCAGACAAACAAAAGTTGAGTTATAAACAACATAAATGTGAGATGAAAGTTGTATACTTTTTCATTTAAAACATTTTAATTCACCTTATTTATGTGATAAAGTCAACATTTGGATTATGTGTTAATATTCTATGATTGCGGTTCTCAATCTTCTCTAATGCTGTGTCCCCTTTAATACAGTTCTTCATGCTGTGGTGACCCCCAAACCATAAAATTATTTTAATTGCTATTTCATAACTGTCATTTTGCTACTGTTATGAATCCTAATGTGAATGTCTGATACGCAGGTTATCTGAGATAACCTGTTTCCTGAGAAAGGATCCTTTGATGCTGCAAAGGGGTTGTGACCCACATGTTGAGAGCCACTCTTCTATGATGTTTTTGTTTTGCAAGTTAATCAAGACCAAAGTTTTAAAATGTATTTTGAAAACTTTACATATTGGTATTTGTCACTTTGCTCAAATGAGACTTGAGAGGGCCTAGCAACCATCTTCTATTGATATTCAACAAACGCAGAAAAGGAACATAGAAACAGGATCTGAGCCAAGATCTGTGGCTTGAAGCAACCACTTGCAGCAACCCTTAAAAATGGTATTTGTCGTGGAATTGTTTGGGACTGGTTCTCCTATGGTCATTGTACTATAAATATGTTAAGAAATAACTAGAAAGTTGTCAGAAATTTGAAACTTAGTTACTTTAAGAGTTATTTATTGTGGCACATCCTGAACTCTTCACATTTGAAAAAAAATTAAGATTGAAGTTCAAAATCAATTCCAGGTCACAACATGGACAGTTGTACTTGTTACTTTGGACTCTGTACATTATATTATTTCAGTTGTCTGTATTATGAAGCCTTGATCGCAAATTCCATGTCACTACCAATGTTTAAAGTGAAGGCTCCTTTTATTTTTACAAAGTTTTAATATTATAACTAAATGCTTATTATTTCTCAAAACATGAAAACAAGTGACTTTGAGGGAGTTGAAGATTTAGAATTAAGTAGGGAAGCAGCTTACCTTTTAGGTAGCTTTTATATAATAAAATAAAATGTGAATAGAATACAGCTTTAGAAAATATACAATATAATGTACAATTAAATTGTAAGAAAATTAAAACCATTATCCCCTTTGTCGGTTAGAATCATTAGCAATTTCATACAGTTCCAATTTACTAAGTATTTTCCTGGTCTTGTTTTATTAACACAATATTCAGAATACCCAGTTTTAGAAGAGAACCATCAATGAGTATTTCAATGCTATCTGCTAATTTAAAATGTTGGCCCAGACACTGGTATGTAAAACAAATTTCAAGATACTTTCCAACAAATGAGATAAGATAAAGCATTTTTGCAAGAAATGATGTCTGAAAATAGAAAAAAAAACCTGTAAAGACAGTGCAAGATATATGTAGGAACTGTAAGGAGACGGAAAACCAGTAAATCCTTTGATCTACAAGGTAGCAAAGAACTGCCCTGACTCTTATCGCCTCATCTCAGACTGTCGTCTCGACTGGTCCTTTTTCCTTTCTTTTCCTCCACTCTCCTCTCTCTCTTCTTTCTTTCTCTTAACAATAAAGCGAATAAACAGGTATAGGATTTAGAGCTTACACCAATATCAAACCATTAGAAAAGCAACACAGACTAAAACGAGGAAAAGAAAAAGAAGAGGAAGTGAGGGGGAGAGAACCGGCAAAGAGGAGGCGAAGTTTCGAGGAGGAGGTAGAGAAGGAGAAGGAGAAGAGGGAGAGGAGGGTAGAGGAGGAGAAGGAGAAGAGGGAGAGGTGAAGGACAAGGAGGAGGAGGAAGCACTTTTATCCCGATGAATGTTTTTTAAAAAATAGATTAAGAATCAGGTCATTTATCTGGCTCCCATCTTTCGCACCAAACATGTTTCAGTCACACACACAAACCTGATCAGAGTGCTGAGGACTGACGCATCAGCACAGATGCCGCCTCGAAACTCCATGTAGCTCTCTACTACATCCAGCACATCCCGCCCTACTGGCTGTGACCTTCTTGTCCATCTCCCTCCATTGTCATTGTCCCTTCCGTGTCATTGTACTCCCCGGTAGCTACGTGCTCTGGGCTGTGCATTTGTACAGTTTTCATGTTCTTTGCCACTATTCGCACAAGTAAAAGAATGATTAATTTTATTTTCATAAATTATATGCTTTATAGGTAAAGGAATAACCAGTTGTTATTTTCACAGCTCATATGCCATATCACATTCTAAAAATACATTAAAAATGGGCCATTACAGCCAAGTGTGCGGGGTATTAGATGAAATAACTGAGGTAAGCATCTTTAAGAGAACATGCAGAAACATTTTCTGTAAACTCAGGAAATGTGTGTTCTGGGGGAGGGCACAGAGCTAATTCCTTGCATTCCATCAGTCATTATTTTGGGGACAATGTACATTTGCTGGAAACTGCTAATATTTCTCACTCCTTGGCCCGATTATAGCAGCAAGATGTCACTCAGTATTTCCTACTCTTTCAAAAATCAGTAAGCCATTTATTGTACCTCATTTTAAGCCATTTGCCTCCATCCCTTTTTTCTTGTTGACAGAAGCTATAAAAGATGGTTAAGTTGTATGTGACATCGTTTATGAAATGGCTTATTCACTACTCTCTACTGTGCTTACAAAATTATGGATGGTGATTCAAGGTCTTTTTGAGGTGGGGAATTTGTTTCCCCTGCCTTTCACAGAGCTATTAGTTAGAAATTTGCATGATTTACACAGAGTTGCAACTTATCATTCAGGAACATGGAGAAGTCAGCTCTTATTAACATGAACAAACACAGCTAGGTATTTGCACATCTCAGTTCAAACTTAGCCATCATCCTACATCACAGACACATAAAGAAGTTCTTAACTGAATCAAGAATTCAGGAGTCACTGAAATGTCTGCTTAGCTAAATTAGTAAGAAGATGTCCTATGATCCTGAGTGTCTTCTAAGTGATTTAGTACACTAAACAAGGCATGTACTAAATTGTTCTTGGTGCCAAGAACTGGATTATCTGCTTGAGTTATGTGTGTGTTGCCTGTACTTTAGAATAATTTACATAAACACTAATTAGAATGCAATCAAGTCATTAGAATTGTATTTTCATTGATTCACATGGTAATGTTGAAAAACTTAATGTTGCATTTGTAATGCTTAGAAACATACATACTCTTTACTTCACTGGAAAAAATGCAGGGAAGTTAGTTTTAAAATCTCATTTTACTTTTAATGAATGCTGAATGCTACTATTAATTAATATTCCTGTTGCTATGAATTTTATTTTTTATTTTATCATACTTTTCTGTAGCTCTATTTATAACCAAGCATAATAAGTTAATAGATTTTCAAAAGAATATGGAAGCAAATGACAGTTGATGTATCTATGCAAATACAAGTAGGATCTATCTGCATATGCAACCAATAATGAGAATTTCAGATATTCTCACAGGATTAAAATCTGATCTTTAACCCCTAAGCAGAAACATAGTTTATAAATCTTTATCTTTAAAATCCCAGAAGCCAAAATTCAGCTATCTTACTGCAATTCCAGAGTTACATGGCATAATTTTCTAAAACCTGTATAGATTAGGTAATTCCATCATGTCAATTGAGCATCAGTGAGTTTCTTAATGCCTACTCAGAAATGCAAAACCTATTTTTAAAAAACAAATTGGGCTGGTGAGATGGCTCAGCGAATAAGATCACCCGATTGCTCTTCCGAAGGTCCTGAGTTCAAATCCCAGCAACCACATGGTGGCTCACAACCATCTGTAACGAGATCTGACTCCCTCTTCTGGAATGTCTGAAGACAGCTACAGTGTACTTACATATAATAAATAAATAAATATTTAAAAAAAAAAAAAAACAAATTATAAAATTTAGTTTGAGCTGCACGACTTTTTAATTACTTAATAATAAGGCATATTTTTAAAGGGAAATTTCAGGAATGGCAAACTCTGCATATAGCTGTCTAACCTACTCATTATCTCTCACACGTGACCCTTCATTAATGTGGCAGAGAGATTCTGGGACATGTTAATTTTGTTTATTGAATATGCAGATGATTTGAGTTGTGAAGGAGAACACTGCGGATCTCCTTTATCTAGGGCACTTACATCTTATTCACAGCTCCTCCCTCTGTACCAGATGCAAAAGATGAGTAAAATACAAATCTTTTATGCCAAAATACAGCCATCACTGTTCATGGAAAATAGTTGCATTTTAAAGGTGTGCATATGAGTGTGTGTGCTTGGATGTGTATGTGTGTGCATACACGTGTGTGCCTGCCTGCAAGCAAAAGTGTGTGTGTTTACTTATTTTGCCAGAAACTGCGTAACAATAGCACATTCCATTTAGAATCTATTATAAATGAACATAGGAAAATGGAGCAGAGCCAGTATTTATTTCAACTTTAAGGTCACTGCAACCAATAGCACTTTATGTAACTAATCTTTGAATATGAAACAAAATATTCATGGTTTTATGGGAAGCATGCCAGAATATATGTTAAAATATAATTTGGAGATACAGTATGAATGACAGCCTTTATAAACAGCAATTTAAATTGTTTTGACTCTGGAGATAATTTCCTATTCTAAGTCGTAAGGCAATGGATAGTATTTGGTTTTTTTATAAATTATTTCTTGGATCTTATGTCCAAATGATTATTTTTTACCTAATTATGAACTTTTTAAAAAAAGATAATTTGCTAAGATATCAATTTTATTTAATAAAATTGAAACACACACACATAAAAAATAAATTCGACCTCAGAGGTACAGATCCAGTCATCTACGGATATCATATGTGAAGGAGACAGGAGATTAGATATGCACTTGTCTGTAGTTTAGCATTCTTAGGTAGTTCTTTATCATGTGAGATCCATAGTTGCTAGCATTTCCCAGAGACAAGGTGATCCTAACTCTGTGTCTGACACACAGTAATTAAGAACTACAGTAATAATAATAATTAATAATAATAGAACTACAACAGCTTCCCAGAATGAAATCAGGATCACTGCTCTTACATTTTGGTGTACTACTAGAGGTACAAGAAACAGGAGGACTTTCCCATTAGGAGTTGTACTCCAGGTGGGAATTAGGTGAAATGTTTACTTCCCTCCTCCAATATGACCCTCTAAAGACTATGAACCCAAGTTCACCGTGATTCATATTCAGAGCTGAACTGCTTCAAGTCAGTAAGATTTTCTAAGTGCTTGCTACACAAAGCCTTTTCACATATTTAAAAAGCAGAAGATTCATTCGACTCTGTGATTCACAAGTTAATCCCATACATACATGAGAAATAAAGCAGCAAGCAGTCCTGGGCTACAGCATAACAGACTATAAAAAGCATATGGAAAGAATAAAAGCAATGATGTGGAAGGTGCTTGTGGGCCCACCCCATGGACTGATTCCTTCATCTGTGTCATCTTTGTTTAGTGTCTCTTCCTCCTACCGATTTTTTCTAACAGTTTTGGCATTTATTAGATTTTTAAAAATATTTGGAGAAATGTGACACAATTAAGTACATTATTAGTCTTTGGTTAACTGTGTATGTTTGATATTTCACACATTAAGAAGATTATGCTTAATGCTTACACACAAAACTCTTTTGGAATTATTTTGCATATTCCTTTCCAGCTAGCTTCATGCATATTAGCGGTTCAATTGATGAACTCCTTAGTTGTTTCTTTGGTACAGGTTGGCCACACTGCCTCTGCTTTTTCTGGCTCTTGTCTGTCAGATGATCTTCAGGATGTCTTGTTTTATTTGTCCTTAGAGAAGCCATCAGTGATCCTAAACATGAGATAAGGTTTCCCTGTTACAGAAATACAAGCGTGAACTCCATCTCTTATATCAATTTTAATCATAATTATAGTGTGTGTGTGTGTGTGTGTGTGTGTGTGTGTATGTGTGAGTGGTTTGGGGGGTTTTGTTTGCTAAATTTGTTCTTTGACAATTTCATATATGTATGCACAAGTCCTAGGTCAGCCCCAGCTACACAGTGAGATCTTATCTCAAAAGCAAATCAGAAAAATAGGGGAAAAAAAGGAAATGTTTTTCATTGCAACTCCCCAGACCTAAGCATTTTAATAGTTGATAAATAATAATTATTGAAGTGAGAGTTATTGGGGGACAAGGAAATTTGAATTTTAAAATATTTTATGCTGTGATCATATGTATAAGTGTGCAATAACACATAATAATACACACAAAATCAAATCGTCCCTCTTTGTGTAATTTTGGTACTTAGGATGTTATTTAGCTTACTGGTATTTGAGACTAAATGCTATACCAGAAAGAAGAGAGGCAACAAGGGAAGGAAGGTGCATGGGGCTCAAAGTAGGATCCAGCTCAAGGGGAGGCCCCAAGGCCTGACACTATACTGAGGCTATAGAGCGCTCACAAAAAGGGGCCTACCATGACTACCCCCGGAAAGACCCAACAAGCAGCTGAAAGAGTCAGATGTAGATATTTGCACCCAACCAATGGAGACAAGCTGCTGACCTCTGTGGTTGAATTAGGGGGAAGCTGGAAAAAGCTGAATGGAGATCCTGTAGGATGACCATAAGTTTCAATTAACCTGGACCCCAGAGATCTCTCAAACACTGGACCACCAACCAGGTAGCATACACCAGCAGATATGAGGCCCCCAACACACATACAGTACAGGACTGCCAGGTCTGGGTTCGGTCAGAGAGGATGCACCTAACCCTCAAGAGACTGGAGGCCCCAGGGAGTTTAGAGGTCTGGTGGAGTAGGGGGTGGGGGTAAGGACATCCTCGTGGATACAGGGGGACCGGGAGGAGGTATGGTATGTAGAACAAATAAAATATAAAAAAGAAAAAGAAAAAAAATCCTTTAACTATCCAAAGGAAAGCCTCAGCAAGATTAGCAGAACCTGTTTTGTTGTTGTTGTTGTTGTTGTTGTTGTTGTTTGTTTTTTTTTAAGTTGAACTTTTATGAAAATCCAGCATGATTTAATAAACTGCAATGGATTTTGCTGAGGTTCACTTCTTCTTTAGAGTGTTCGAAATTGCCTTGCATTTTATCTGCTACAGTAACTTGGCAATCTCTATGTGTATCATAACGTGTTTGTACATATATGTGTTAAGGAGGGTCATTAACCTCAGTTAACTCAGGCGAAAAAGATACTAATGCAGAGATAGCGTTACTCATGGGCATGCCCAGAAATGAAGGATTTCTTTTGGCAAGGAGTAGAGAGGATTGTTCCCAAGCAGAATCTATAAGGCTTATCTGCGCTCCCGCTTGAATACAAATATGTTAGGACATGTGTAAGACACTGGAGGAATTTCCCCTCAAGGTTGCTGTTGTTAGTACACCTGATTAATGCATAAATATTCATGCTGCATGTAGAAGGCTGTATTGCAATTAATTTATATTTGGGTATTTACATCTTTTTAATGCTAAGGATAGTTACATATTTAAATCCTCCTCTTGATGAGATTTTTTTTTCCCCTTGAATTACTCAGTTTACAAGGTTCACATTAACCGTGCTATGAGAATAATAGATAATGAGAAGAGACTGGGAAGTTGGGAAGGAACCTGAAGACAAGGTGGGATAACACCCAGTGTTGCTAGGATACAGTTAATTTTTGCATTGATGATGAAAATTAATTAACTGTAGGTTATGTTTTACTGTAAATTCTGATTTGATAGGGTTGTTTGGTAAAATTGGGAAGGGAGTTCAGTTCCTTCCTCTATACTTACATTTGTATTGGCAACTAGTCTCAGAGGAGTCGAGTCTCACTGCCCAAAGCTAACTTGTCTTATTATCACCTTTTCCTACCTTTTTACAGTTTGAGTCTAGAATGTCTGCTAAGGGCACAGCTTGGCATTTTTTGAGAGTTCACAGAACCTTTGAGAGGTGAAATTAAATGGGATTAATTTATTGGGAGGAAATTAAGTCACTGAGGTTATGCCCTTGGGGGATCTTCCTCTTCCTCTTCTGTGACTTCCTAGTAGTCAAGGAAGTAGCTTCCTCTACCTTTCACTTTCTTTGTCTTTTTCTTATTTTAATTAAAAAATATTTATTTATTTTTATTTTATTAGATATTTTCTCTATTTACATTTCAAATGGTATCCCCTTTCCTGGTTTCCTTTTTTCTTTTCTTATTTTAATTTTCTGACAGGTCTGCCTTTATATGCTACTTGACCTTTTTCCCTACTGCTTTTTTTTTTTTTTAAAGATTTATTTATTTATTTATTATATGCAAGTACGCTGTAGCTGTCTTCAGACACTCCAGAAGAGGGCGCCAGATCTTGTTACAGATGGTTATGAGCCACCATGTGGTTGCTGGGATTTGAACTCTGCACCTTCAAAAGAGCAGTCAGGTGCTCTTACCCACTGAGCCATCTCTCCAGCCCTTCCCTACTGCTTTTAATATTCTTTCTTTGTTTAGTGCATTTGGTGTTTTGATTTTTATGGACATGGTACTACTGGAGGATCCAGCTGTATCACTCATATTTTATTTATGAGTCTTTTTCTTATTTTAATTAAAACATATTTATTTATTTTTATTTTATTAGATATTTTCTCTATTTACATTTCAAATGTTATCCCCTTTCCTGGTTTCCCCTCCAAAAATCCCCTATCCTATTTCCCCTCCCCCTGCTCATCAACCCACCTACTCTCATTTCCCTGTCCTGGCATTCCCCTACATTGGGGCATCCAACCTTCACAGGACCAAGGGCCTCTTCTCCCATTGATGTCCAACAAGGCCATCCTCTGCTACATATGAAGCTGGAGTCATAGGTCCCTCCATGCGTCCTCTTTGGTTGGTAGTTTAGTCCCTGGGAGCTCTGTGGGGTCTGGTTGGTTGATATTGTCTCTCCTATAGGACTGCAAGCTCCTTCAGCTCCTTCAGTCCTTTCTCTAGCTCCTCCATTGGGAACCTTGTGCTCAGTCCAATGGTTGGCTTATAGCATCCACCTCTGTATTTGTCAGGCACTGGCAGAACCTCTCAGGAGACAGCTATATCAGGCTCCTGTAAGCATCCACTTCTTGACATCCACAATAGTGTGTATTTGGTGACTGTATGTGGAATTGATACCTAGGTGGGGCAGTCTCTGGATGGCCTTTCCTTCAGTCTCTGCACCACTCTTTGTCTCTGTATCTCCTCCATGGGTATTTTGTTCCCCCTTCTAAGAAGGACCAAAGTATCAATACTTTGATCTTCCTTTTTCTTGAGCTTCATTTGGTCTGTGAATTTTATCTTGGGTATTCTGAGCTTCTAAGCTAATATACACTTATCATTGAGTATGTACCATGTGTGATCTTTTGTGATTGGGTTACCTCATTCAGGATGATATTTTCTAGTTCTATCCATTTGCCTAAGAATTTCATGAGTTCATTATTTTTAATAGCTGAGTAGCACTCCATTGTGTAAATGTACCACAGTTTCTGTATCCATTCCTCTGTTGAGGGACATCTGGGTTCTTTCCAGCTTCTGACTATTGTAAATAAGGCTGCTATGAACATAGTGGAGCATGTGTCCTTGTTATATGTTGGAGCATCTTCTGGTATATGCCCAGCTGGATCCTCCAGTAGTACCATGTCCATAAAAATCAAAACACCAAATGCACTAAACAAAGAAAGAGTATTAAAAGCAGTAGGGAAAAAGGTCAAGTAGCATATAAAGGCAGACCTGTCAGAATTACAGCAGACTTCTCACCACAGACTATGAAAACTAGAAGATCCTGGGCAGATGTCATATTGACCCTAAGAGAACATAAATGCCAGCCCAGACTACTATACCCAGCAAAATTCTCAATTACCATAGATGGAGAAACCAAGATATTTCATTACAAAATCAAATTAGCACAATATCTTCCCACAAATTCAGCCCTACAAAGGATAATAGAAAACACCAACACAAGGAGGGAAACTACACCCTACAAAAGTCAAGAAAGTAATCTTCCAACAAATCCAAAAGAACACAACCACACAAACATAAAAATAACATCAAAAACCCAGACACTATTGCACATGCCAGCAAGATTCTGCTGAAGGGACCCTGATATAGCGGCCTCTTGTGAGGCTATGCCAGTGCCTGGCAAACACAGAAGTGGATGCTCACAGTCATGTGATGGAACACAGGGCCCCCAATGGAGGAGCTAGAGAAAGTACCCAAGGAGCTGAAGGGGGCTGCAACCCTGTAGGTGGAACAACAAGATGTTTCCTGTGTGCATTCTGGGGAAAGGCTGACAAATGTGGCTCAGGTCCAGCATTAGCTTCCACGTTTTCCAGTGCACACAGACTATAGGATCTTGCTAAAGAGTTAGTGTGTCAATTTGAAATTCAATAGTGAAGTCTCAGCTGTGTCTCAGAGGTCTACCTGGTGGTGAGATTTCATACAGGTAGAAGTCAATTTTCCCTCTCCATCTGAAAACAACTCTTTAACGTCTATATGATAGATGAACTTTCTATATAAACATTATTTTGAGAATTAGATTTTACTAAGGCCACACTGGTTACCACATACTATGCTGTTTAGGCTAAAACTATTTGTTTGTTTGTTTATATCCTCTCTTGGTCCCCCCCCCACTCCACACAGAGTCCCTCCTTCCATTTCCCCTCCTCTTTTCCTCTGAGAGGGTGGGCTCCCCCTGAGTATCCTCCACTCTGGTGCATCAAGTCTCTGCCAGATTAGGTGCATCCTCTCCCATTGAGGCCAGACATGGCAACCATGGAGTATGAGCTGCACATCTGCTACATGTATGCTTGGGGTCTTTTATAATTTAAGTTTTTAGAAGAAATTCATACGTTACTTTTGTACTGTAGCTATGTCATTTCCATCCTATCTCCCCCTTCTGTCTCCTCTGCCATCTCTCCTGTTCCCTACTTCCTCCCAAGTGGTTAATCACATATGTATATGTTGTGTGTGTGTGTGTGCATTTAGTGCTGCTGAGCTTCACATGTGTTTATAGCTGACTACTTGGGATTGGATAACTTATCAAGGATTGTAGTTCTGCTTTAACTCTTTTTCCTTTTCTGGAAGTTCCATCAATGATACCTTTAAAAGATGTAATGAGTCCAATCACACATTGTTCTTGCTGGTGATGTTCAAGTTCACGGCAACACCATCTCTGTTGCTGCTCTGGTTATCTTGACAGTGTGCTAACTCTCATCCCATGCTGCCCTGGTCCATTGGATTCTCGAGAAGGTGATCCTTTTATAGGATTATTACATCCCTGAGATCAAAACATCACAATGGCTTTCCTTTTTTACTGATACATATGGCTTGCTGCTTACAGACTAAGGATGAACCTTAGATAGCTACAAAGCTTTATTCTTCACTTCGTTCATTTAAAATGTTCTTCCTGTTCAATGTAATGCAGTCACCTTTCTTACTCAGCTACTTCTGCTCTCTTCCCTAGTATTTTACAGTGCAGTATAAACTTTCATATTGTCCACTATGTCTTTCTTTCCTACTGAAAGCCATGAGGAAAGACTTGCTGAATGTCTTAATGCTACATCTCTTGTGTCTGCAAAATAAAATAGGTCTGGAACACAGCAGATGTTTAATGTGTATGCACTTAATGAGTCAGATAATTTAATCATTTGACTTGTTCTCTTCTCAATATATAGTTTTACATTTTCACTTTTAAAAAAAGTTATTTAATCATTTTCTTATACTCCAGATTTTATCCCCCTCCCAGTCCACCCTCTGACTGTTCTACATCCTATACCTCCCCCCCCCCATCTCCAAGAGGATGTCCCCAGCCTTCCAATCCACCAGACCTCCCCAATCCCTGGGGCCTCCAGTCTCTTGAGGGTTAGGTGCATCTTCTTTGACTGAACCCAGACCCAGCAGTCCTCTGCTGTATATGTGTTGGGGGCCTTACATCAGCTGGTGTATGCTGCCTGGTTGGTGGTCTCAGTATTTAATAAGAGATCTCAGGAGTCTAGTATAATTGAGACTGTTGGTCCTGCTACAGGGTTGCCCTCCTCTGCAGCTTCTTCCAGTTTTTCCCTAATTCAACCACAGGGCTCTCCACCAGCTTCTGTCCATCTATTGGGTATAAATATCTGCATCTGACTCTTTCAGCTGCTTGTTGGGTTTTCAGAGGGCAGTCATGGTAGGCCCCTTTTTGTGAGTACTCCGTAGCCTTAGAAGTAGTGTCAGGCCTTGGGACTTCCCCTTGAGCTGGACCCCACTTTGGGTCTGTCACTGGACCTCCTTTCTCTCAGGCTCTTCTCCATTTTTGTCCCTGCAGTTCTTTCATGCAGGAACAATTATGGGGCATAGTTTTTGAGTTTGGGATGGCAACTCCTTCCCTCACTTGAAAGCAATCACAGAAGGAGGGAGGGAGGGTCCTGGGTAGGAAAGGGAACAGGGAGGGGAAGAGGGGAACATGATCAATTATTGGGCACGGCGGGGGGGGGAGGGTTGGGGAAGGACTGAAGCCCTAAGGGACCAAAGAAAGACTAGAAAGAGGCAATCTTGGGAGATAGGAGGTGGGGGGACCCTCCAAAATGTACCAGAGACTTGGGAGTTGAGAGACTCTCAGGACTCAAAGGGAGGGAGGGACCTTAGATGAAATGCTCTACAATGGGGAGAGGGAACTTGTAGAGCCCACCTCAAGCAGAAAGACATTTTGACTTTTTAAAAAAGTAAAATATAGTTACATTATTTTTCCTGCTGCATCCTACATAGCTTGGCCCTGAACACCTGACTGGATCCACAGGGCAATGAAGAAAGGACAGGGTACATGTCTTAGTCAGGGTTTTTATTCCTGAACAAAATATCATGACCAAGAAGCAAGTTGGGGAGAAAAGGGCTTATTCAGCTTACATTCCCACATTGCTGTTCATCACCAAAGGAAGTCAGGACTGGAACTCAAGCAGGTCAGGAAGCAGGAGCTGATGCAGATACCACGGAAGGATGTTATTTACTGCCTTGCTTCCCCTGACTTGCTCAGCTTGCTCTCTTATAGAACCCAGGATTACCAGCCCAGGGATGGAACAAGCCACCATGGGCCCTCCCCCTCCTTGATCACTAATTGAGAAAAGGCCTTACAGCTGGATCTCATGGAGGCATTTCCTCAACTGAAGCTCCTTTCTCTGTGATATCTCCAGCTTGTGTCAAGTTGACACACAAAACCAGCCAGCCCAACACAGAAACATAAATATAGAAAAGCTGGGATCTGTCTGGGCCATGATGGATAGTCTCCATGAATAATAGCAACCTGGAAGCTCAGTCCATTTATTTCATACACGTGAATTGGAAGAGAAAGTCTATTGTATACAGCTGAACAAGGAGGCAGGGGCACAATCTCAGGCTCCAGCCATCTCAGAGAAGGGAGCTGCAGTTGATTCCTTTGCACTCACTGTCAACATTCATTTGAATCCATTCAGACTTGCACCAGAGGAAGGCTAGGATACACCTCTTTTCCTCACCCAGGGAAGGCTTTGCCATTTGCATGGGTCTGAGGCATTGGAGTGGGTGACTTGGCTGTGTTCAGGTCAACACACAGATTCACTCATACATTCACTCAGCACTTCCTCTGCCTCTCTCCTTCCTGCCCCCCCCCCACATTACCCTTCCTCTACTCCCCTGTTTTTCATGTCTCCTGTCCAACTCCTCCTCAAATGTACTGACTTATATTCCTAATTATTATTGTCATACACGCACACACACACATGTACTCACAGCAACCTGAGTCCATATAGTATGATTTGAGTATATATTTTTAGCACTGAGCCCTTGTTATTGAATAGTTAGGTGGTTCATCCCCAGAATAATTCTCCCTCTCTTACCATCACTAATTGCCTGTGTTTCTTCCTGTAGGGTTTGATCCCTGTGAGATTTTCCCCATCCACATTGGCATGTCAATTCATGTTGATATTGTTTAGATTTTGTTTAGGCAGTCATACTAACAGATATTTCATGGGTGTGAATTCCCCGTTATGCCTAGGAGATACAATATTGCAGCATACTTCCCGGTTCACGGATTTTACAGTCTTTACTCCTTCTTCTCCATGTTTCTTGAACCTAGATGGATTAGCTGGGGTTTGGCAATGTAAAGTGAGTTGTTAACTGCAATGTGACCAGCTGAGGCTTTTTATAGTGATTTCTATCTTCTGTATAAGCAAGCTTCTTGATGCGGGGTAAGAGCTACATTTATCTTTGGGTATAAGGGTAAGTATCTAGAATAAAATTCAGCATTACTTTAGTCTACAAAGTGCCAGTAGTAGGTGTTCGCCTAAGATCCATGACCTCAGAACCCATGGGTAATTAGATAGTTAGATAAGACCAGGCATGTTTTCCCTCCTGTTGTGCAATAAGGCAGCTGTTAGTTATTACCAATATATAAGTACAACTATTTCATCTTTAGGGTTATCTTGTTCATTGTTGCAGTTCATGGGAATCACAGTTGGGTAAGATTATCAACTGCTTTCCTCCCTTGGCAGCTTGTGTAGCACCTTCTGGTTCTCTGGAAGCTAGTTCCCCAGGAAAAAGTTTTGGGTCAGTTCCAGGTGGATTCCTATGCATCCTACATCCAAGGTACATGAGATCTTCAAGTAGAAGGACTTACTTTCAACTTTTGGGAGACAAACAAGGGTAACAGAAATCAGTTACATTGCTTTGGGAGTCTCTTATACTCCCCTGACCAACTGCTCAAAAGGGAGTTTTATATGCCTGGTACTGAGTTTTTTGTTAGATCCTATATGGACCAGTAAGTGTGTTCTCTCTTCAATCTTTTTGAGAGGACATCTGAGTCTTTTTGAGGTCAAAAGATGTGATAATTCTAATTAGCTCAAATACCAATCCAGAAAATAACATATTTTGAAGATCTTGACAGATTTTGAAGAATATGGGGGAATCTACCCATATGTTCTTTATATTTATACAAAGTAACTTAAGTTACTAAATATATTTTCAAATAGAGCTTCTGAAAGAGGTGTAGCTGTCCTTTCTGGCTTTTCAGCATTGGGGGACTTGTTTCTGAATGCTCTGATATGTTCACGATGATCTGGAAGTCACCTATCAAGGATCCAATACTGAATCTAAGTGGTTCTAAAGATTTACAAATAATTTTCTGAAAAATTATGAAATTAATATGACCAAATTCTTGAAATATCTTATGTTCTTCTTCTCCAGTGTAACTAAAGTATAGTAGGATAACAATCACCTGCACATGCAAAGCTATCCCATACTCTAATATCAAAGCAAGGTGCTATACAGCTTCTTTTCATAGCCTTCAGTTTTCTTATGCTTCATTGTCTTCTAAACCGGGTATTTCCAGCTGATGGAAGCTTACTTTGATGACAAACGTGTATTTGACATTCCCTAAGATCCCCATCATTCCATCAGTTCTTCATGTCACCGAAGGCCACAACTAAGAGTGTCCCCTCACTTGCTTTCTGACCAAGCTGAGGATATGCCTAGTAATCTTCTAGTTCCTGTTTCTTGTCTTTCAAATGCCTAAGCTTAACACAAGTTTTTTTTTTTTTTTTTTTTTTTTTTTTTTTTTTTTTTTTTTTTTAATCTCACTGTGAAAATACCAGCATTACTACAACTACATCGTTTTATATGTTGCAGAGAACAACCAGGCCCTGCTCTGCTTCCTTGTCTCATTATTTATTGCCGAAGACCTAGAGCCAATCTAGAAACTCTTTAACTTCATCTAGTCTGTCGAATGTTTTGTTGGCATTGCCAATTGTATTTTATCTCATCTATGGAATTTTCTGTTTTCATGGTTTGTTTTTAATTTGATTTTTTATATGTAATGTATTTGTATAATATATTGTATATCAAAATATACATACATTTATTGAACTCATCCAGATCATTATTTTACTGTTATTATACTGAATTGTTCATCGGTAGGCTCTTGTTCCTTGCTGTATTTCCTTCAAATTATTGTTTTGAGATCTCTTTTCAGCACTTGATAAATTTGTTTAACATTGGAGCTTATTACTAGAATACTGCTGTGTTTCTCTGAAAGCATTTATTAATATCTGCACAGTTCGCCACTTATTTCAAATTTGTGGAGGACTTTCAATGTCAAGACATTTTCTTTAATGTGATATCAGTATTTACTAGGCAAGGTCCTTTGTCTTGGTTCTGGTGAGTACAAGAATATAGCACAATTAAAAAAAAAAGATTTAATCAAATTTAGTGTGTTTAAAGTGTCTTGATGAGATCCATAGTGGGATTGCTGTGGAGGTACTGATGTGACTTTGCTGGAGGTGTGCACTGCCCAGTGGACAAGTTCTTGGAGTCATACACTGTATATAATGGGGCCAATGTTGGTAGAGTTGTAGGGTTAGGGCAGGCGATTAGTGGCTGGCTCAGGTGTTCTCTGTAAAGTGGACATATCAGTTTCCTTGATCTTGAGGACATCTTACTGTCCTTAACTATTCATTCTTTGAACTCAAGATGACTGCATAGTTGGAAATCAGCACCAAGGCTTTACTCCTGGGCCAAGTTGAGTTTTCGCTTTCTACCTTGTGCGTGTGTGAAGGAAGGAGTGTGGAGACTCACAGTTGGAGGGATACAGCTACTACTTGTCTCTAGGGATTTTTTATTTTCTATTAGTGACTGCGTTTGCAACCTTGTGCCACTCTGTGTAGTACTTTGGGTTCCATAGAACTGACAGACAGAACATGGTGTATTTTCTGGAGAAGTGTATTGGGTAGCCCTCAGGCAACTTCCTAAACTGGGCTAAAAGCTTATGAGAACTCTGAGAGTCTCCTGTAGGCATGAAGAAAGGAGCCACTAAAGACGTTCTGTTTTCTTTGCCTTGCAGCAGTGAATTGGTCTTGGCTCTGAGCTGATGGTATGACCAGATGGCAAACCAGAAAGTTGCTTTAGAATGCTATGTCTCTGCGTTGCTGGCTGTCTTCATGACATTCTGAGCCCTCGGAAGAGTTCTTCAAACATTTTCCTGGAAAAAAGTTATTTATTTGATTTTTTTTTCTTCTTTTATGTGGGCAAGCTCAGCCTTGGGAACTAGTCTTCATCCACAATGATAGTGATTCTTATCTAGGATATATACTTTCTTTCTTTTGTTTACTGTTATTCATTTATAGAAAAGGCAGTCATATTTATGTCATGGCTTACATCAGGGCTAGATAACATGGTGTGACATAATGTTCTTTTTCTGAAGGAAGTTTCTGGTCACTGTCATGTCTTGTTCATATAATTGTTTTAAAATAACTTTCAAGGAATGAGAGGTAGAAGTCAGGTAGTATAAAGAGGGATAGGAAAATAATGAGCAAGAAGAACTAAGTGAGGTTGGGGTTGGCGGATAGGGTAAAGGAAGAATAGGGAAGGAGAGCTAACACAAACATCCTTTGAAAAAGTAATATGAGAACCCGTTCCTGTAGACATAAAAACAACATGCACTGAATAGAGTTTAAAGATACCCTATAAAAGTAGGCCAATGTTTCTCTTAGACACAATAAGCTATCAGATAAAAGCCAGTGTCAGAAATTAGTTATTTCTTTTGCAATTGTTGATCAGTAGGGTACTAGGTGTCCTCAAATACTACAGACTATTGTCATTGCTCTTGGTTACTTTCTAGAACTTGATGGTAAGATCCCATTGGTGAAGATATCACATACTTGAGTCATAGAACTCAGAGAAATAAATCTGGTACTGACCTGGAAGCTACATCTTTACTGGCTGGTTTCCATTATGCTGTAAGGAGAAAAGTAAAACCTGATCTTACCCAGCTGTGAGTTATGTTAGTGTTTGGCCTGGCAAGATATGCCTTCTGGAGCAACAGTTGCACAAATGGATGAGAGTAACCATCCACTTTGTGGTTTCATTTAAGGCATGATCCACAATATTGAATACATGCCTGGCACAGTTATAAAGGACAAAAATCTATGGCCAAACAAGTCATAGGCTCTCAGGGAGATTATACTCCTATTTTCTGGCTAAATGGACATAGACTAAACTGCCTTCTAGTGACTGATCAATATATGTATAGACAGGTATATCTCTCATCTCTCATCAGAGAAACTTCTTTTTGGTGATGAATACAGATAACTCCAAGTTCTAAAAGCACAAAAAAACAAGAGACTACTCTGATCATTCCTAAACAGAACACCTATATCTCAATCTCTGCTTTCTAGAACCAGGGATAGAAGAGGGGGTAGAAGGATCTTGAGACCAAGAGCTGTAGATTACTATAACAAAACAATATTTTCTAGATGTGACAGCACAGTTGTACATATGAACACAGCAAGTGTGGCAGTATGTACAAGAGATATGTGACATCTTGGCATGGTGGGGGTGGTTAGGAAGTCCAGCCCTATTTGAGGAGTTATTGATGACTGGTGACTGCTAGGAGCGGAAAGTAAATTTTCTTTAGGAATGTGGCCCCTGAAAGGCTCTAGTACATGAACCCAAATTCATACAAAGACAGACAACACTAAGTAGACTCCTTTGGATTAAAATGCAGAACAGATGAACTTGGGAAGAAGAGAATAGTGGTGGGAAAATGAGAGAGTAAATGGAAGAAAAAAATGGGGGACGGGTTTGGTTAAAACTCATTGTGCCCATGTATGAAATGTTCAAACAATAAAATGAAAGGAAAATCAATTTTGAAATTATTAAGTACTTTAATCCTCACAACAACTTGGAGAGTTGAGAGATATAAAACTACCACAATTATGTAGATAAGGGATTCTCAGGGAATCCCTCTGAAGTATAGAGAGGACAGAACCAATCCATGTTCAAATGAAGACTTGAAGCCTGGGTTTCTAGTACTAATTTGTCTGCTCTTCTAAACACTGTTTCTCTATGAACTTTACTATAAGAGCTATTCATGGTATATTTCTATGTATATTTCCAAGGGGTTACATCTGTGTTTTATTATGTAGAATCAATAATGATAAGGACTTTAGAACATAGTAGATGTCTTACATCACATCTTAAGAGTCATAAAGCTGCCTTCTTACTTGCCAAATTAAAGTGTGAACAGATAAAACCAGAATAAAAATCCCTCTAAGTTTATAAACTAGGAAGCTGTTTTTTAATTTTTAGTTTTAAGTGTTCTATACTTATTACCTTCATCGCAATCAAGATTTTATTTTAGATTTGTAGAGAGACTGAGCAATAGAGTCAGCTAAACTAGAATGAGAATGTGTTCTTTATTTGTCAAATCCAAAACCAGGAAATAACAAAAGTTTAAAATAAAAATATCTTGAATGATCAACTCTGAAAATCATTATACCAATATATGGATAAAATATTTTAAGAAGTAAATAATAAAAAGGCCAATCAGAAAGATACTTTTTTCTATTTAACGCCCAGTATAAGGTTCAAATAGTGGAATGTTTCCTTCTCTATCAATTTATATACTTCATAGTTTTTGTCTCCATTTAACTTTAACATAAAGGAAATAAAAGAAAACCAGGCAGTATGTCCCCTAAGAAAGCTAGAGAACAAACATACTTGATTCTTTTCCTTAAAGCAAAGGTAACACACAGTACTATCAAATCAAAAGGCATTTCTATTTGCATTGAACTCATATGTGTGAATTTCATGGTCAAGTCTGGAGAACTAATGGGAATATTTAAGGGCCCTAGATATTTAAATAACATCAAAATAAAATGATCTTTATCAAAATTTGAACTAACTGTATACATAAAATGACATAACACATGAAATAAAACATTTGCTTGCTGCACATCTGACAGAGGATTCATACGGAGAACATAGAAATACCTGAAAAAACGTAAGAGCCATGAGACCAAACAGTCTTGTCATCGACTACCTACAAAGACTACAAACCAATACATATATCTTATCCACTTGACAGGAATGGTAGCTCATGTCTGTAATAGAACTTGGGAGCCTAAAACAGGACAGTTTTCACAAGTTTGAGGCTAGTTTGGGCTATATAGTCAGTTCTAGGATAGTCTGGATAATGCAATGAGAACTTATAACAAGACAGCAAACAATATATTAAAAATAAAATACGGTAGACAAATTAACAAAGTATATTGCATACTTATGAATGTTTTGAATACATTTTTTTCTATTATGACCACTTTAAATACTTTATAGCATCGTACCCAGCACAGTAATTTATGAGCTTCTGAGTACTTTGCTGGATTTTTATGAATGTTTTACTTGGAATATTCTAGGTTTTTTTCTGTGCTAAAGCATGTGGAATAAACAACTCATAGGAGGAACGGTTTCCATTGCCTCATGGTTTTGGAGGTGTCTATCCATAGTAGACTTTATCTCTTGTTCTTAGAATGTGGTGATCATGGGAATTATGGCTGAATTGGCTGAATGGCATGGCAAAACATACATCTATCTATCTATCTATCTATCTATCTATCTATCTATCTATCTATCTATCTATCTATCTAGATATATCTTTACTTCATGGGCTCCAAGAACCAGACAGAAAATGGCCAGGGACACGACGGACTTTTCAAGTAAATACATTCCCCCATCCCCAGTGACTTACTTCCTCTGACCAGCCCCATTCCCTAATGAATTATTCATTAAAACTTTATTCCATTGATAACTTAGCATTCTCATGGTTCATTTATCTCTCAACAACACCATCTGGGGATCGAGTGTTCAGTACATGGAGCACTTGAGGAAGTAATCCATATCAAAACCATAAGATGATGAACATTACTTCCTATCTGATTGAATTGTATCTGCCTGCTGTTACTGCAGGTTGTACTTTACAGCACAGACATCTGAGGTAAAACTTCAAGTCTCATGGGACAGAAATTATCACTTGAATCTTAGTGAAAGTAAGTAGTCAAAGATTGATGAACTTTGTTTTCAAAATTAAATATTGCTGTGGTAGAAGAAGAAGGAGGAGGAGGAGGAGGAAGACTCCTTTTCATCATGGTGCATCTTATGATGCAATGTTTACCTACCATCACACTGGTTTTGATAAAACTTGATTCTAATTCATGATTTTTGAAGGGTCAGGCTATAGGAATGAAATCAAGATAGCATGGAGAGAGGCAGACTAAGAATACAAATGAATGACAACCCTAGGTAATACACAAAATAAAAAAACAAGAATACTTACTGTCATGGACTTTGGAAATAAGTTTAGTGTGGCTGAGAAGGAAAGCTGTGCTCATGGGAACGTGGGACTTTTTCTTCTGGGAGGTGCAGCTTCAACTGTAACTGTTGCTTCCATTGCAACCATATAAATAGGTATTGGTGACACAAGAAAAATAAAGGTGTGTGTTGTTTCCAGATGTCTCAGCATCAGCCGTGTAGTAGCTTCATTGATACCTAATTGGAAGCACGTTCTTTTCCTTTAATTGTCCGCCTCTTTCCTAGAAGGTCAAGAATTTGCCTGGAAAGCCACACAAGTGACCCGCCAATCATTTCTTTGTCTCACACCCTGTCAATCACTCAGTGAGGCTTAAGGATTAGAGATGGATTTATGTTTTTCTTTCCATCCCACGCTGCAACCTCAATCCTGGCATATGGCATCTTGCTCTTGGATCTTCAATGTGACCTCTCTCTTGACATACCATGACTTGCCTAATCCCCATTCCTACTCATACCTGTGTGATTTATCCTTTATTCAAGACCTGATTAAAATTCTGGCTGCCCAGCTCCTGCAGGGAAATTTCCACCTCTCTTTAAATATATATATTAATATATATATATTAATATATAATAAATATTCATAAGTCAACCTATTCTACTGTTTCCTCCTTTAGTACTGTAGTATTGGGAAAGGCTTCCTGTCTGCATATACTTCATAGTACGTATGTTCCTTAGTGCAAAAGTCCAATTTTATCTATATTTTTAATTCTGACACTAATTATTAGTAGAAAGTGGTTTCTCACAACTCACTCTTTTAGTTTCTCTTTTTCACACACTCTCTCTCTCCATATATATATTTTATTTTACTTTATTTTATTTTATGTTATTTTATTTATGCATGTGTTTTTGCTTACATGCATATCTGTGCACCACATGCATACAGAACCTGCAGAGTCCAGTAAAGGGCATTTGGTACCCTGGAACTGGAGTTAGAGTTAGTTGTGAGTTACCATGGTGGGTGCTGGAAATCAAATCTAGGCCTCCTGGAAGAGCAGCAAATGCTGTTGACCACTGAGCCTGTATGGTTGCTTTAAAAATCAAATCATTAAGAATGTCTTAAGATTGTTTTTTAAGTCTTATTAAAGTCTTTTGTTGTTTAACTGATTAAAACTTATGTAACTATGCAAACTTGTGCTTAAAATCCCCCTTATTTAAATGGTGGAAACTATTATTTATGAGGTATCGGTTTTTAAATTTAGCCTTTATATTTCACTAGCAAACTTTTAAGTTGCTAGTATGCCACACAAAAATCAGTGCCAAGAAATGATCACATGGCTAGAACTTTACTAAAAGGCCGGCTGTGCTCGTGGTTTGCGGGTGGGGAGGGATGCACACTACACAGTGCTTTTGTTGAGAGCCAGGTAACCCCGTGTTCTTAGCAACACAAATTATTTCACAAAGGAACGAACATTGGAAACACACACGAGCGAATTTTTGAATTGTTATGTTTCGTTCTGTTATCACAGACCAGTTGAATTTTCAGAAACTGCATACCCACGACTCGAATATCAAAGAAGACAACAACAATTTTGGGACCCTATACGACTAGCTCTGTTCACACTGGCAATTGTCGCAATCATAGGAATCACAATCGGCATCGTCACTCACTTCGTTGTTGAAGGTAAGCATCCAGGTCACGTTTCTATCGTACAAGTGCGCTCTGTGCTTCGAAATTTGACATTTTGATGACATTAAATGGTAAATATAATATTTTAGTGACGTAAAAGTATAGTGTGCTCAGAACACAAAGCTTGTATTACACATTTCTACATAATAAAATTTTAAATTGCCACTACACTGGTAGGCAAATGTAAATGAAACACAAAGAAGATTTTATATATATATATATATATATATATATATATATATATATATATATTCAAATTATGAACTTGCTTGCCCTTCTCACAATCAATATATTAATAAATCACTTCTAAGAAGCTTCTGAGAGCTAACTCAGTGGAGCCAGCACTAGCTAGCTCCCAGCTATTCAGAAGACCAAAGCAGGAAAGTGACAAATTCAAGGACCTTCTGAGTTACAAAGTAAGATCAGATCAGCCTGTTCAAGCAGACAGCCTGCCTCAAAGCTTAGGAACGATGCTGAGAGTGTTCCTTGCTCAGTACAAGAGCAATTGCCTAGCAGGTGTGAGGATGCAGATTCAAATCCCCAGTGCCACAAAGAACTAAAGAGACAGAGACAGAGAGACAGAGACAGAGAGACAGAGACAGAGAGAGACAGAGTGGGGGGGTGGGGTACAGGAGAGAGGTGGATTAGAACAATGGAAAAGAGAGGGGAAGGAAGGAATGAGAAGGAAGAGAAGGGTAAAAGCTTGTAATAAAAAAAAAGTTACCCCAAAACACTTTTAAAAAGTGGGAAGAGAGGCTGCTAGGTCTTGCAAACTTTATATGCCCCAGTACAGGGGAATGCCAGGGCCAAGAAGTGAGAGTGGCTGGGTAGGGTGGGGAAGGGTATAGGGAACTTTCGGGATAGCATTTGACATGTAAATAAAGACAATATCTAATAAAAAAAAAAAAGAGGGAAAGATGCTGATGACAAAAAAAAAAAAAGACAAAAAAAAAAAAATTCAAAGCCAGCATTTTATCTGAAGGAAAGTCAAATTATTTCATGACTGGCAAGAACATAAACCTCAGAACTAATTTCTATCTGTATGCAAAAATGGTTAGTGTCACAGCTATGTCCACTGTCTTTTGTCTTTGCATCTTTGTAAGCATAAATAAATGTAATTTTGTTTAAAAGGTTTAAGGACTCCCACCAGTCATAATAATAACACCACAACTGAACAATGTATAAAGAAAACAACATGGGAACAACAAGATGAACTAACCAGTACCCCCTGAGCTCTTGTCTCTAGCTGCATATGTAACAGAAGGTGGCCTAGTCAGCCATCATTGGGAGGAGAGGCCCTTGGTCTTGCAAAGATTATATGCCCCAATACAAGGGAATGCCAGGGCCAGGAAGCAGGAGTGGGTAGGTTGGGGAGCAGGGTAGGGGAGGGAATAGAGGACTTTCGGGANAGCATTTGAAATGTAAATGAAGAAAATGTCTAATAAAAAAATTGTTTAAAAATAAAAGAAAAGAAAAAATGAAAAATATCCAAAATTCCCTGCTATTGTCGTTGGCTCATTAATAATACTTATTTGACAAACCCAAATAAGATCACTTTCCATAATTTTATCTTTCTGGTCGGCATTGTGGGCTAAAAGTTAATAAAGTATGATTATGTTTAAAGTACTTTCCTGTGCCTGTAGTTTCAGAATTTGGAAGGCTTAGGCAGAAGACTCGCAAGGCCAACCTGGGACACACACCAAGTTCTTAGTCAGCGTGTGCTGTACGATGAGACTATATCTTAACATAGCAAGTAAATACAAAAGAACCTATACACCCTTAATGCTGTAGATATTCAAGGAAGAAACAGGGAAGGAACAATAAAAATAATATTTACAAGTTTTCTAAATGAACTATCATAATGGTTGGGAAAGATATTCATCCAAAGAGGTCCACACCCAAATCTTCAGAATTTGTGAATGTTACACAGCAGAAGAGACATGCTGACCATCATAAATAATGTTGAGATGAGGATATTAGCATGAATTTTCTGTATGTCCCCTAATTGCAAGGATCCCTCTAAGAGATAGGGGGGAAAGGTTGAAGGAGGGAAGGCACTGAAAAAGAATGGGAGAATGTGTCAGGTGACAGGAACCAAGGGATGAGGTCACTCTAGGAAATGACTAGGCACAGATTTTCCCAGAAGGACCAAACTCCACTACATGAAGACTTTAAACCTACCAACTGACATGAGACTTCCAGAACTGTATAAAAGTAAACTTATATTGTCTTATATTTACCACAATTTCCTTGCTTTTACTGTATTTGTATTTTAATAAAATTTATAGATGCTAAAAGACTATCAGTCGCTATGTATTTTATACATATATTTTAGTATACATGTGAACTGTATAAGGGTTTGCCTAGACAACATGAAGATGTAAAATTCTCTATCTATATAAACCCTGGGCTAGGTAGAGTCTTCTTTTAAGTTGGCTGTTTATCTTTATTTCTTCTGCATGTAAATTATGATTGCCACAAATCATCATCAACGTTAGCATTTCCATGCCTTTTTATAATAGTTAATTTGGTTCAGGTAGCATCTACATTGCCATTTTAATTTCAATTGCATTTACATGATCAGTAATGATGTTGAGAACTGTTGAGGACCAATCCATAAATTGATAGGACATTTGTGTTTCCTATAATTAAAGTGTCTGTTTAAAATTTTTTATCTCATTTTCTTTCTTTTAAATTATTTTTATATCTTTCTTTCTTTTTTATCTATCACTTTTATTTTTTTACAGTCTGGTCATTACCCCCTTCTCAGTCTTCCCTCATCATATTCTTCCTCCCCCCTGTCTCCAAGGAAATGTCCCCACTCACCAACCACTCCACCCCACCCCATCCCACCAGGCCTCCCCACTCCCTAGGGCCTCAAGTGTCTCCAGAGTTAGGAAGGAAGGGGGGAAGGAGGGAGAAACGGAGGGATGGGGGAAGGTAGGGAGGAAGGAAGGAAGGAAGGAAGGAAGGAAGGAAGGAAGGAAGGAAGGAAGGAAGGAAGACAGATAATTCAATACGAAAATGAGATAATCCAAGTAAAGATGCTTTAATCCCACTTGGGAAGGAGGAGAGAGCAATCACAGGAGGCAGACAGAGGGAGGGACCAGGGTGGGAGAGTGGACATGGAGGGGAACATGATCATGTGTGGGGTGGGGGGAGGGAAGAGGAACAGAAAAGAAGTCATGAGAACCAGCAGAATGAATGGAAATATGCAACTTTGTGGGGTGGGAAGTTGGGGGATCCTCTAGAAAGTACCATAGACCTAAGAGGTGAGAGAATCTCAGGACTCAAAGGAAGGGACCTTAGATAAAATGCCCAACAATGGAGAGAGGGAAGTTGTAGAATCTGCCTCCAATAGAAAGACAGGGCATCAAGTGGAGGGATGGGGTTGCCATCCCACAGTCACAACTCTGTCCCAGAATTGTTCCTGTCTGGAAGAGCTGCAAGAACAAAAATGGAGAAGAGCCTGAGGAAAAGGAGATCCAGTGATAGGCCCAAATTGGGATCCAGCTCAGGAGGAGGCTGATGCTATGATGTGCTTACAGACAGGAACCTAGCATGGCTGCCCTCCAAGAGGCCCAACAAGTAGCTGAGACAGATGCAGATACTTACACCCAACCAATGGACTGAAGTCGGGGACTCCTGTGGTTGAATTAGGGAAAGGCTGGAAGAAGCTGAGGAGGATGGTGACCCTATAGGAAAACCAGCAGTCTCAACTAACCATGGACCCCTGAGATCTTTCAGACACTGGGCCACCAACCAGGCAGCATACAGGAGCTGGTCTGAGCCCACCCCACCCCCCCATGTACACAGCAGAATACTGCCTGGTCTGGCCTCAACAGGAAAAGATGCACCTACCTAACTCTGGAGATACTTGAGACCCTAGGGAGTGGGGAGGCCTGGTGGGAGTGGGGTGGGGTGGGGTGGTTGGTGGCTGGTTTAGGTTCTGTATCCCTCAATGCTAGGAGTCTTAAGGCCACCCTCATAGATTCCTGGGGGTTTCTAGCTCATCCCAGAGATGCACCCCAATCCAGTTGTATCTCCCAGTACATACTCTCTCTTTGTCCTGCCCCCATGCCTCCTGTCTCCTCCACACACCCCTCCCCCACCCAGTCTTCTCCCTCTATTCACCCTCTTGTAAGTAGATATTAGTCATAAAGTACAGGATAATCATGCTGCCAACCACAGACCCCAAAAAGCTAACAAGGTGGCCCAAGGTGGGAGGAAACTCTTAAGTCTTAATGTTACATAAAAAGGTAAAGGGTGTCATTTGTAAAACTGCATTTTCATGAAATTCATAACCTTTTTTTTTTTTTTTTTCAAGACAGGGTTTCACTGTGTAGCCTTGACTGTCCTGGAACTCACTCTGTAGACCAGGCTGGCCTCAAACTCAGAAATACTCTTGCCTCTGCTTCCCAAGTGCTGGGATTAAAGGCGTGTTCCACCACACCCGGCTTCCATAACCTAATTTTTGAGACTATTTTAAAACTTAGTTTCTTGAAGCTATAATGAGTTCATCTGCTTTGGGATAGCCCACTTGTTTACTCGCTGTTCAGGACCAACTCTACTTCCATGGATGTAGTTGTGTTTTCTGATGAAATATAGAGACAGATGTGCCATGGTTTTAATCTTAGGCTCACTAGCTTGGGTGATTTTGGACATTAATTTCTATTAACAAAGCTCTAAGAAGTCCTTTTAATGTCCAAATTCATCACTGTTGAAATTATCAGAATAGATACAGACAAGCTCAGGACCAGTGTAGTATAACATATATCTATGTGTGTGTGTGTGTGTGTGTGTGTGTGTGTGTGTATGTACATATATGTATACATGTATATATAGTACATATAGTATATACATTAATATTATTATACAATATAGAATGTCTTACAAAGTTTTTTAAATAAAGATTTAAGTCTCTATTACAATCATCCTTACCTCTACAACATTCCAAGGGATAGTTGTACCCTACTGGTAACACTAAACACAGAATCACTGGCAATTTAGGAATAAATAGTGTGGAAAAAAAATAGTCTCCCAAGGAGGAGCACACCAACTGGTTACCCAGTAACAGTGTCAGCCCTGAAAACATGCATACTGGTAACATTATATGGACTAAGCAGGTTATATTTATGCATTTATGAATATGTGTGCATGTGTGTATGGTCTCTGTGTGTGCATGTATGTGTGTGTGCGTGTGCATGTGAGTGTATATGTGTGTGCATGTGCATGTGAGTGTGTGTGTGTGTGTGTGTGTGTGTTTGTGTGTAGCCATGAACTTGAAAGAGAGCAAGGGGGTATACATTTGAGGTTTGAAAGAAGAAAAAAGAAGAAGGGTATAATATAACTATAATTCCAAAAAAAACTCAACGATTTTTCTTTGTACAAGATTTAACTAAAGTACACAGTTTAAAACATGTAAGGGTTTTAGAGTCAGAGAAAACTTGTTGTGACTCTTTGTTTTGCTGAGTCCAGACTCCATTCATATGATATGGAATATTTGCATCAGCAAGATTATAAAATAATAATAATTCATAACTAAAGTTTTCATTATTTTTGATTTTTAAAGTTACTTCTTTCTATTTTTGAGATTATAATATGTAAAATGTATTGAAATGTAGATAGATATAGACATCACTGAAAAAAAAGCGGTCATTTAAGTAAATAATAGAACCTGTTATAAAAGAACTCAGTTATGGAACCGTGTGAAGATAGAGATATTGCTCGGATCCATTAAGACACCGCATGTAAAGGTGAATGATTAGAACTTGTCTGTTCAACATATGCTAAGCACTGATTCATTCATCTACTAATCTATGAATAAGGATGAAGCCATAATCTTAAAAGTAAACTAGATATTTAATTAGAACGGAGCATAGATTACTTAGATAAAAGTCACTGTTGGTGCATTTTTTTTCAGTGTTTAAGTTTGATTAGCTAAACTACAATTTTAAGAAACAAAATGCTAACCAGGAATGGTGGTACACAACTTTAATCCCAGAATTTGGGAGGCTGAGGGAGAGGCAGGAAGATAGATCTCTTTGAGTTTGGGGGCAGCCTTGTCTTCATAGTGAGCTCCAAGTTAGCCAGGGCTAAGTAGAGATATTGTGTCTAACAAACAAACAAACAAGCAAGCAAGCAAATATGAAACCCATAAATCCTTAGGATAGTTAACCAGGAACTCTTCAAAGTAGAGTATAGGTTGTTAGTTCAGCGTGGATACTCCAAATAGCATCTTGAAAAGACGAAATGTCACAGATAGGATGAAAGTAGCATAAAACTTACGAAGAGACTTACAGAGTAAGTAATGGTAGAAGCAAAATCTTGGGGGAGATACGAAATATAGAAAAACAGAAACAGTTTTGTTCTGTTATCATTTGAACACAAATTCCTAAATACATAGAAAAGAAAATAAAGGCTGTCCATGACACTTTACCAGCTTTTGGGACCCCTTTTCTCTTTCTTTCCTCTTTCCAGATGTCCATCCTTATACAAAGGAGGTGTCTAGTCTTACTGCACTTTGATGTTCCATGTTTGGTTGATATCTATGGGAGGCCTGTCCTTTTCTGAAGGGAAAAGAAGAGGAGTGAAGGGGAGTGGCTTGAGACAGGAAGAGGGAGAGGAAAGTTCGGTCAGGATGAAATAGAGGAGAGAGAGAGAGAGAGAGAGAGAGAGAGAGAGAGAGAGAGAGAGAGAGAACACAAGCAGGTAGGCAGGTTCCATGAAAGAAAGGATGTGGTATGTCAAAATAAAAAGGTTGGGCCTACTTCCGATAGAAATGGGAAAATGGAAAAGCTTCAAGTGGGCAAGTGATATTGCCAAATTTGTCTTAAAAACAGCTCTAGACAGGGTTGATTTATACATAGGAAATATATGTGAGGAAAATGGTAAAAGAGGAAGCAATACTCATATGAAGGTTGTAGATTTTGCTCTCAATGACATGTACATAAACTTGATCACTGGCGTAGTAGGATTTATGTAGAAGATATATTTTTAAAAACTTGGGCAATTACGTCATGCAAACCAAGTGTGTGATAAACTTATGTTAGTAGTCTCAGGGGGAGTAAAACATATGACTTTTGTGGTTTCGTTTGATATTGATTTTTCATTATGTGTTGCAAGTCTAACTGTAAGAAAGTTATGATATGCGTTTACAAGAGGAGTGTCAGTCAGTGCTCTTTGGGAAATGAATTTTCTTTTTGGCTGACTGCAATAATGGAATTACAAAATGGACTTCTTGTTTAGTTGTACAGTAACTTTTGTTCTAGGTAGAAGCAGACTTAGCCGAGATTGGAGAACCTAGTAACCTTGATCTTTCATTCTTGCTTTTCAGATGACAAGTCATTTTATTACCTTGCCTCTTTTCAAGTCACAAGCATCAAATACAGAGAAAATTATGGAATCAGGTCATCAAGAGAGTTTATAGAAAGAAGTCATCAGATCGAGAGAATGGTAAGCTCAATAGGAAATGCTGATTTTCAACCGTCTCACAACCATGTAGCGATTTGACTGTTCAAATTTGCTATGCTGGCAGTCTATATCTCATTGAAGATTTAATTCCCTGTTTATTAACTTTTACAACAGAATTGTGCTGCATGTATTTATTTTTCATTAATGATTTTGCCCATTTATTAATAAACCTATATTGATAATAGGCCTAGAAAATGATCTTTTTCCATTTATTCCTTGCTTTTAATTATTATTATGTGATATTCATATGGTCAGGTGATCTCAACTTTAAAATGTGTGGATAGCAGTGTTTTCTCATCAGTACCTTTTATGCTGCATGAGAAGTGACTTTCAGTTCTGTATCACTGACCGTTAAAACCCTGCTTTTGCCCTTTGCATTTAAACTTCATGGTATGTGCAACTGACTCACATGTCTGTTTGAATTTAGGAGTTAAATTCATTTCCTCCCTAATATAGAAGGCAGTGTTCTTAGCACTACTATGGACAGTGGTCCCTCCCATGCTCGTCTGTCAGGTCAGCTCCACCTTAATTCAAGTTTGAACACATTACCTGAGGTGTGTGTGGCCTCTTCTGTTGCGCAACTACTGTTCACTCTGTCAGTAGCATCTGCTGTACTATTTATTATATAAGTAAACAGTGAGTGTTGGTTCTAGTTACATTCGATTTTTAGGACTGCCATAAAAATTACCACAAAACTAGGGGGTTTAAAGCAATAGAATTTTTCTTTAATGGCTTTAAAAGTCAAAAGAGGGGAAGAAAGCAAGAAAGCAAGAAAGCAAGAAAGCAAGCAAGCAAGCAAGCAAGCAAGCAAGCAAGCAAGCAAGAAAGCAAGCAAGCAAGCAAGCAAGAAAGCAAGAAAGCAAGAAAGCAAGAAAGCAAGAAAGCAAGCAAGAAAGAAAGCAAGAAAGAAAGA
>NC_034602.1:75827977-75838990 GCF_900095145.1 Mus pahari | reverse complement strand
ACTTATCAGTGAGTGCATATCTAGTGACTTCTTTACACCTACTACTTCTGATACATCTAGGATTATAATCTTCTTCAGCTTTATCTTGACTAATCTTGAATTTTGCTTATATGTCTCTAACACGCACACACACACACACACACACACACACACACACACACACATACTTTTCGTATTGGGATTTGATTTAACTTGATGCAAATATACAATTCTGTGCAGAAATAACTAATGTATTTATGACTTTGATGTATTTCAGTAAAACTTGAAATTGTTTCTTTAAAGATATTACTAATTTTTAGTTTATTCCTTTAAAAATAATTTTATATACGTGTACAATATATCTTGATCATATCCATCCTTCACTTCGAACACCCAAGGTCCCCAGAACTAATTGGATTCCATGGCTTTTAAAAGAATAAATAAATAAATACTTTAAAATTTTGAATCCTAGGTACTTTATTTTCAAATTCTGTATGGGTGCACATGCCTATGTTGGTGTGTAGCTGCTATTTGTGTGATTTGAATAATCAGGATTTTGGATATCAGAGGAAAACAATTAATTCCTTAGGGTCAGCAGGAAGATTTCCCAGTGTGGACGGTTCTATCATGTATTCTGTCTCTACGGTTCCATCACCACCCTTATAATAGAAAGGTACCTGTTCAACTTGTCTTAGTTTCATCGGCAGATTTCAAAGAGAATTCTCCAGCTTGTATAGCCAAAAGTAGTCGATGTTGAGAACTTAGTTTCCATGTAGTTTCTTGCCAGAGGAGAAAAGATTAAAAACACAGTCTTTCCCCAAGAGAAACTGAGCAGCCACCAGCCTAATTAGAGTAGCACTGCTGCAAGCATGTTTAGCTTTTTGGTGTTAAAGTTAGAGCTAAGGAAGGCAATTATGATCTTGTTTTAATGTGAATGAATAATTTTATAATCTATTTAGATACTACATTTTAAGTGAAATAATCACTAGAAAGTTATTATTAGATTTGTACCATAGAAACTTAAGGATAGAATTAATAATTTGGACTAGATATCACATTATTGACTTCCCGATGGAAGAATATCAGTAAGAATTCGATTTCTTCAGAAAAAAAAATGACAACAATGGCTTCCAAGAAAATAGTTTATTTTTCTATAAAATAAATGGCTATTCTTGTTTTATTTTGAATTTTCTTCTCATAAACTTGTTAGTATCATTGAGTTAATACTAACTGTTTGAATTGTATCTTGGGTAATTCCATACAAACTTTGCAAACATTTTTGGTGTTTTGGTTGCGAGTGTAGCCTTTAATGACTGAACTACTTGTCCAGTCTTTTTTAAATGAAAGAATTGTTGGGATATATGTGCGTACACAGTGATTTGGTTTAGAAATACATTTGCATTCACACTTATCCTGCACCTTTTCCATATTCACATCCAATATCTTTTTTTATCCTGCTCTCACCTCCCACCTTGTATTCGTGCTTTCCCCAGATGTTTACACTCCAATTTATTTGTATATTTATACATAAAACCTTCAATTCACATATGAGAAAGAATACAATATTTGTCTTTCTGAGTCTAGCTTATTTTTCTTATACTACTCTTTTTAGCTCTGTATATTTTCCTGAATACACAGCTACATTCTTCCATTGTCCATTTATACCACAATATAGGTTTTTTTTTGCATTCATTTATTGGACAAAATCCATTGTTCATTTATACCACAATGCAGGGTTTTTTTGCATTCATTTATTGGTAGATACTTCATAGAAGTCAGCTTATGAACTAGGTCTGCATGTTCATATTTTCTATGATAAAATCAAAGACAGGCAGAGATGACTTTCAAGTGACAGCAGAGTGAGGATGTGTCCAACGAATGAGGAAGATCAAAGTGCTTACTCTGAGGGAGATACTGGCTAGAAGCAACAGTGTAAAACACACAGCTTTCTATTTATAGATATCAGCTCTGCTCTCATTGTGGGGTGAGCACTGTGGAACATGAAGGTTCATATAACATGGAGTTCCAGTGAGATGTCATTAGTTCACGACTAATGGATTAATTAGGAGATGACTAGGTCAAAACAAGGAAAGTAGGTTAGATATTTAGAAGATAGAATCTTCTGAGTGTTGTATTAGATTGGAAGAATCAAGAAGAGGAAGTAACCATACAAAGCAGGAACACAGAGTTCCTTGTTCCCAGACAGTATAGTAATTTGGGGTGGGGTGCTGTAAGTCTAAGCTTATAAGTAGACTTTACATCATTTATCACTGACCTGTATCTTCTGACTTTTCAAGTACTCTTCCATGGTAAGTTTCAGTATGACTCCTTGTAGGCAATCAGGACTCTTTAGGAAATAAGTTCCCTGAACATCTCAAATCCTTCACAGGTTCAGGCTAGAAAAATTGAGGAATGTCATCCTCATGACGTGTGGTGAGACAGATTACCAGTATCAGATGTTTATGTATGTCTCAGAGAGATGACTCACAGTGAGGTGTCAGATTTCCAAGACATGGTGTTATAGTCATTCAGACGGCCAAGTGATACAGTAAACAAAGTCAACAAACTGTGCATTAATAGTGGTCTAGAAGCCATGAGGATATAGGATGTAGCAAACAGGCTGCCGGGCTTTTTTTTTTTTTGAACTGAGTGATGATGTCTTAAAAATAACACATACATTAATTCATTTGAAAATTATGATGAAAATTATTTTGTAAGTAGTTTGCTCACCATCAAATACTCTCTCTCTCTCTCTCTCTCTATTTATATATATATATATATATATATATATATATATATATATATATATATATATTTTTTTTTTTTTTTTTTTAAATCTATCTTTTTTGTATGCATATGTATGGGTCTATGTGATTGCATGTAGACACCTGTCTGTGAACACACAGGGCCAGAGGAGGGCATCACATAAAATGACATAGTTTCTCTTTGAACCTGGAATGCTAGCAGCAAGCTCAGATAATCTTCCTGTCTCTGTACCTCTCTCCCCCAGAGCTGGAATGAAAGCTTGGGTTATCTCAGGACTACTGGAATCCATATCCTTATCCTTATGATTTCAGTGAGAGTGTTCTTGGCCACTGATCCAACCTTCCAGCTCCCAAATCAACTCTATAAGGGCAGATATCACAATCACCCATTTACAAAAGATCAGTAAATTTGGTCATTTTGGAAAAGTTGTTCAGTCCTACAAGAATTCAAACACAGGTTTAGTCTTTACACAGTGGAAAACCAGTATGCACCATGTGAAAATCATGTAAAAACCTGGTCTTCACCAAAAATCTCTTGATATGTAAGGAATAACATGTCTCTTAGGACTAATGTTTTTAAATTTTTTTGTATTAGATGTCCAAGATATTCCGACGTTCTTCTGGAGTGGGTAGATTTATCAAGTCCCATGTTATCAAGATAAGGTATGTAGACCTGATCTGTAATTTCAAGCCAATACTGTTAAGATGGCAAATCTCATTAACACGGATGCTCACCCAGAGAATCATTGTAGCAAAGAGTTTCCATAAAACTAAAGCAACAAGAATTATGCAATTTAACTGTTTTAATGATTTCTTAGTCACAATGACAAGATAGAAAGTAGTTTACCACGGAGTCTCAGCAGTTAGGTAAGAGAATTTATAGAGGAAGGAGAGGAAATGAAATGATTCTTCAAACCCCCCTCCCCCCTTAAAAAAGGAGCACAACAGAACAGAATGTTCTTTTCATCTTCCTCTCTTTAAGTCTATAGCCATTTCCTGTGCAGTGTTTTTCTTTAATGTCAGACGTCTTCATTGTTATTTAAAAATGCTCTTTTGTAAACCCCCTATGATCTTAAAAAACAGAACACCCCCTTCCCCTTCTGTAGCAGGAAACAAATTGCTTGTTCTTGAGAAGTTTCCCCTCAGGAATTTAGTAGAGGCAGGTATACTTCTATCATTTTGATGTTTTGTTACCATTTCCAAACAATGTACTTTGAATCAGAATCACTTCTTACGTTTCATCTACTTCTGATGCTCTTCATCACATTAGTGATCAGAAATGAGGTGTAACTTCCCAGCCCCTGCCCACAAGAGCTAAGTAGGATCTTACTGTAAGTTGAAGGGAGTTCCGCCCTAACTCAAGGATTGTGAAGAATGAACTGCTGTTGGGTCTGATTGACTGTTGATGGATTGTGGTGTGGTTTATCCAGAGGCTATTGAATGCAACTTACAATGCTTAATAAAAATCTTTATTCTTTTAGTATATAAAAAAAATAAAATGCTCTTTTGTTTTAACACTTGGTAGAGTGTGATATACAGAAATTAAATATGGAGTTGCCATCAGAGCCTAAGCCTTATCTTTTTGTATAGTTATTTATTCTGTGCATGTTTGGACATGTGCATCTGTAATCATGAGCATGTCATCATGTGTGTGTGGAGGTCAGAGGAAAATGCATAGGAGCCAGTTCTCTACTTCCCCATGTGGATTCCAGGGATCAAGCTCAGGTCATTAAGCTTGGCAGAAAGCACCTTTACCTGCTAAGCCATCTCACCTGCTCCTGTATGTTTTGATATAATGTTTAAAAGGCCTAGATTCCATACTGAGATAGATAGATAGATAGATAGATAGATAGATAGATAGATAGATAGACAGATAGATAATAGATAGATGACAGACAATAGTCAGGTATGATAGAAAGGATATATATGGCTACTTAAGTGCTTTATGATAATTATTCTTTTTCTACTTTTTTTCCTTTGTGTCTTCTTACTTCTTTTCTTTGACTTTCTAACTAAATTCACTTTCCAAAATCTACTAGAGTCTTTCCAGCCTTAACACATGATATGAATTTATATATTTGAATCATTGATCACATTATACACTTTTATAAACTACTTCCTCTAAAGATTGTTTATTACATGAATACCAAATACCAAAAGTTTCAGTGTTTTCATACAATATTTATTGCATTTCCATAGTTCAACTCAAAGGGAGGAGCAAAAGAGTGGGCGCTGGTGGGCATTATATTGTTGAGTTGCCACAGGATCTTCTATTTCTGCCTGAGACAAGAGAAGCACAAGACCTTCACAGTAAGGGACATCATTTCTGCCCACATGCCTCTGGTTTCGGTAAACTTCAAGGCTAGAAACACAGTATAGGTATGTGCTCAGGAGGCAAAGGACAAGGGATGCAGTGAACCACATGGTCTCTGCCACACTTCACTGGAGAGTAATGACCTCCACTACCAATTTTGTTCAAAATTCCTTAAAAAGTATATTCTTTAAGTAAGCATGAAGTCTGATTTAATGAGCACCTCACAAACTCTCAAAGCCAAGGAAAGGTAGAGGACAGTCTTCCCATTGCTAGCCTGTTGTGTTCACCCCTCCAGTGCTTGCTAAACTCTTCATCATGCATCCCATCTTGTTGCCTTCATCTGAATACAATGCTAAGTCTTGTGTGCACAAAATCATTCACAATGTTTCTCGAAACTCATGGAGACCACAGAGATGGAATTAATTGTCTCTTTTTCTCCAGTCCAGATGAACAAGGAGTGAACATTCTTATAGTGCTCATGTTTCGATACCCATCTACTGATAGTGCCGAGCGAATCAAGAAAAGAATTGAAAGAACTTTTTATCAAAGTCTGAAGATCAAACAGATGCCTTTGACTATTAATATACCATCATTCAGCCTCACACGTAAGTCTTTTGGTGCTGTTTGTCAATTTTCTAATTCTCTTTGACTGCAGTCCCCTGCTCTTATCATAAAAGTCGGGTTTATGTAACTTTCAATTTAGAAATTTACCTCTTGTAAATCTGTAAGTGGGTTTGGAGAGATGGCTCAGTAGGTAAGAACACTTTCTGCTACTGTGAAGGACTCAGGTACAGTTTCCAGCTTCCATATGACAGCACACAATTATCTGTAACTCAAATTCCAATGGAGCCAACACCTCTTTTGACACCCTTGGGCTCTTATATGTACATGGTACATGCAAATGTACACACACACACACACACACACACACACACACACACACAAGTAGAAATTGACCAGCTTGAAAGAAAACTAAAATAAAAAGTCACTATCAGGTAAAATTTAGAATTACAATTTTTCCATATTTTATGATGAAGTTTCAATAATTTTTTACCATATCATACTACATATTTTAAAATACTCCAAATGGTAGGCATTATTTTTAACATTTTACAGGTGGTAAAATGATTGAAGGCCCTGAGACATGAATCAGCAAAAATATGAGCCAGAATTAAACAGAAATATTATGAACCTCAGAATATTTTGTGAGTTAATTTTGGAGAGGTTGTTGCTGTTGTTGTTATTGATGATGATGATAATGTTGTTTGTTTCTATAAGATTTTCCCCATTTTTGTGAGTGTGTGTGACTATACAAGGCTGGGCACACATGTGTGCAGATGTTAATGGAGGATTAAAGAGGATATTTGATTTATTGGGGATAAAATTACAGGTGGGTGTGGATGCTGAGAACTGACCCCAGGTCCTCTGCAAGAACAATAAGTGTTCTTGACCACTGAACCATGTCTATAGCCCAGTTACTTTTTGTACCAAAGAAACAATCATGTGTATGGAGAATGAGTCTGAAATAAGAGACATGTCCTGTAAAGAGGTCCTCTTATTTATAACTTCAAAATATTTCCCTGTTACTTCCAAAAGAAAAATATAACTTGTTTTTCCCCAGAGTAGAAGAAAATTAAATTAAAATAGTTCATGACATTAAAAGGAAAAGCACCTTAGAGCTAGAAGAATCCAAGTCAAGAGGGATTCTAGTGTTCTCTGACAAATCAATTAAGAAGTAAAATACTTCTTCAAATGAATTACTGTTTTGGATAATATTTTAAGATGCATGGATAGGACATGTCTTTTTTTCCCTTTATTTCTGTTCCTCAGTCTGTTGTCTATATCTTAGAACAGCAGGCATTCCAGCTATATGGCTTTACTTCATGAATGTCGAAGTTTAGTTACTCTTGATATCATGTTAAAGAGGGAAGGGGTTTGGAGATCTTTTATGTACATTTTTTAAGTTGAATTTTCTATATATTACATAGAGATAATGATCATGTTATTTACTATATATTATGTTGATTGTTACTACATTATAAAGAGAAGTCTCAGAGCAAATCTTAATTATTAATAATACAACTATGATCACAAACTTAAAGTAAAAATCAACCATCAAAATTTACTGCATTATTAAAGCTATAATCGAATTTCTTACAGTTTTGAAAAGTAATTTTTGGCCTTGGCTATATGCAATGACATTTTTATCATATAGGCAACTTTCATCAAAATAAGTATATGCTTATTTTGATAAGCATAAGTATCTAACCTAATGCTTAATAGCATATATCTATTTGCATATATTTTCTTCTGTTATACACATCATTCATTTAAAAAATGTCTCTGGGAAATCTCTTGTAAGGATTGGGACTCATATTTCTACTTGGACTTTTGCAACAGAACAGAATACTTCAAAGTATGATGTTTGGCATGGAGAGTACTTTGAGCTGAAGTAAACCACAAGGGCTCTCAGAAACAGTTCTTTCTGCACCTCTCTCACCTGCTTTCCTCTCTTCTGCTCCAAGGCAAGCCATAGCAAGTAGAATTCCTCTTTCCTGAAGCCAGTACTGGGAATCTGATCCCTAACTACCTTTCTGTGTAAGAGCAGGTCATAAAGGAATATGTTAACCCTTCTAAATATAAGACCTTCCTGTAAGAGGGCCCCGCCTGGGGAAGAAAAAAAAAATGCTACTTAAAGGGTTGACAATTGATCAGACTAGGTCTCCTTGACACTCTTATCACTACATTGTTTCCAGCTACCTTTCTATAGTGCATAGCTGTGGGATAAGAGTTGAGAATGGGCAGCATCTTTGCATAGATTTCCTGGGCACTTCAATGTGAGAGAGGATCTCAGGGAGAAGTCAGCAAGGTGCATGGGCAGATTTCCTAATTCTTGTTAGACTAAGACCTTAAAAGTGGGCACTGAGGGTCTTTCCCACCAATGGCCATTGGAAATATGGACAAACTATACTGAGTGACAACAACAGTTGTGGAAGTTGGAGGTTACTTCTTAGACTTTGGCTATAGCCCCCTAGAGAAAACCACTAGGATATGTCCACTTGCTCCTTCTTTCCTAATCTTTTTACTTGTTTATAATAGAAAACCATGAAATGAAATTCTCTGAGTTCATTTTCAAATGAAATTCCATTATTTGAGTCAATGATCAAGTCAGAAAATTGTGATATTACTTGGCTATAAAACTTCAACATCTTACTGAATTATGAGTACTTTAAATAATTAGGAATGTTGTTTATGAACATGTGAGCAAAATAGCCCAGAAAAGGAACTGTGTTTTCATGTCCACTAACTTCTATCCCTATATTACAGCCATTGACAGCAAAAAGATGAGAAATCTTCTCAATAGCCGTAAGTTCCAAAATCATTTGTTTATTTCATAATAAACAGAATGGATGTTATTTATAAATAACTACCACAGATCACCAACATTTTCTCTTTCTTCTTATACTTTTATAAATCAAAACTTAATCTTTACTTTTTTATTTTTAATACTTAACATATTAGATTTATATCAATATGATTTTATTCTTTATAGCTTTTATATGATGCATAGTATTCTAGCTGCTAAATTAATATTCTTAAAAGTATCTTTAACATTTCGAGAGAGGTCCAAGTTGAAGTTTTTCTTGTCACTTTTAAGGTTTTTTATCCTTTTATGCATTCGAGGTTTACTTCCTGCTTTACACCTGAATATATTTTGAGTTTCTGTAGGCAAACATGTGCCTATGATCAATGTTGTGAGAACACATGCAAGTCTTTTCAAAGGTTGGTCAATTGAAAATTTGATATCAGGGAATAATAATTTTTCTAAAGTACTCTTATATTTTATGAAATGAAAAAACATTATTTAAATTAAAAAATAAATCAAAGATAATAAATAGTGTCTTCCTGTTACATGAAGGACAAATTAAGACATATATTCAGAGTTAGGCTGAAAAGTATAGTATTCTTGGCTTAGATGTGGAATCTCCTAATACCACATCCCACTCTGGTACCCATTAGCTTGGATGTACAGCAATTTGTGTCCCTCTCCAAGGTTGGGCTTTCTTAGATAACAACTATACTGCTATTTATCCATGTAAAATAATTTAAAGAATATCCAGACCTTTGATGTTCAATAATGACCTATGTGTTGGTAAAAAAAGAAAGATAAAATGGCTCTAGAATGGTCAATAGTAAAACAAAAATCCTTTTCTGAACTTCACATGCTGCCATGGACAGATTACCACAAAGATGTTTCATATCTGGAACACAAGCTACTATACAGAATATTTTCCCTAGTCTACCTATGTCTTAGAAGTTATGAGGCACATCAGATTGGTCAGTTTGCTTTTTGAGTTAGACTTGCAAAATTTAAGATTATCAGAGTTTTTGTTAGTTTCTGACCTGTGAGCTTGCCCCAATCCCATCTCTCTTCCTCAAAGGATGCTAAGCTACCACATCCTCATTTGACATTAAAAGCCCAGGTCCACCTTCCCTTGGCAGAATACTTGGTCAGTCTAGCTGACTTCACTTTTCAGCTTCTAAATCTATTATTCATCCAACTAAAATTGTTTTCATTTTGCTTGTCTTCTAAGGTCATTTATTATTTTTTGCTCATATTATCTAGCTACACTGTTTCTTTGTAAGAGACTTATTTTGCATCCTTGGCTGGCTTCAGGCTGACAAAATTCCTGTATAGGCAGCTCAAATGCTTGGATTACTAAAATATGCCAAGATGCCAGGCTGTTTATGATTTAGGCAGAGAGCCAGAAATTAAGTTCTGAACTAAATGCCTAAGCAAAAAGATAAATATTGCTTTGAATCTCATGGCAATAAATTATAGATATAGAAATAGAGATAGAGATATGTGTATATAGCCAGAGACTGTGTGCTAAGGACAGGTTAGAGTGACTGAGGCAAAGAATTTTCTAAGTACATTCTTTAAATACAAATCATGATTCTTTTTCTTATTGTCATGAAAACAGACGACTATGTGTTTCTTTGTCAGGATGTGGGATAAGAATGTCATCTTCAAACATCCCATTACCAGCATCCTCTTCTACTGAACGAATTGTCCAAGGGACGGAAACAGCTATGGAAGGAGAGTGGCCATGGCAGGCTAGCCTACAGCTCATAGGGGCTGGCCATCAGTGTGGAGCCACACTCATCAGCAACACATGGCTGCTCACGGCAGCTCACTGCTTCTGGAAGTAAGTTCACAGGGCTCTGGGGAGCATTTGTTTCCTAATCCTCTCTTGCTATTGATTTCAGTCTCACCAGCTTTTCCTCTGATGTGCCCCTACTGAGCCCTCTACATACTAGAAGAGTATGTAGTATTGATTGTATCATTGTGATTCTAGTGTTATCTTTCCTATAACATTACAGTTTATTCATTATGAAGACTACTATACTTGTCTTTTCCACACAGAAGGAGAAAAGTTAGCCACCTTGGTTCTGTTCCCCCACCAATATTCTCTGTAGCTTCTTACAGTCAAGCCCCAGTGTTATTTGATTACAAAAAAAAAAAAAAAAAAAAAAAAAAGAAGAAGAAGAAGAAGGCTTAGAAATCTGTTTTGAGGCACTCCCTTCTCATTGCATTATCCAGGAAACCCCATTGGGTGTGAATGACTCAGAAGGTGTTTAGAGGGTAGCCAAGACCTACCTTGTCACTCTGTCTTCATAGCATGGAATTCTGATCGTGTTTAGCATAACCTGAACCCTCAGCTTGATCTTACAGTTGTTGCTCTCAAAAATTTGACATACACAGACTCCCTAGAGAACCTGGTGATTGAAGCACATGATCTTTTCTCCCTCATCAGCATAGGGAGAATCTCACAAGACAGGAGGGACTCTGAATAAAGGCTACTTGCTTACACAGTGACACTGCCTATGTGTGCTCCTAAATAGCTTTACTCTTCACGGTGATTCTTAGAGGCAAAAAAAAAAAAAAAAAAA
>NC_034602.1:75825787-75827497 GCF_900095145.1 Mus pahari | reverse complement strand
TGGAACTCACTTTGTAGACCAGGCTGGCCTCGAACTCAGAAATCTGCCTGCCTCTGCCTCCCGAGTGCTGGGATTAAAGGCATGTGCCACCACGCCCGGCCTTCAAAGGAATACTTTTTAAAATATGGCAAATATAGCATGTTTGATAATGATAAAAGTAATTCAAAGAGCTGGGTAAGGTGATGAAACTTTAAAAAGAGATTATATTTTGAGCATGATATAATTTCATGTCATTGTATACTTGAAATACTACTTAGAGAAGGAATAAAGGAATATTTTGACGATAATGTAGAAGTTATTCAAACAGCCTTAATATTTAAATGACTTCTTCTATAGAAGTAATATGTTTAAAAAACTGTTCAAGTCCAATTCTAGCACTTCATGTCCATGTATCTTTCCTCCAGTCTTTAAGAAACATGTGAGTCAGGTAAAGTTTTTAATAAGATGTAAGGAGACAAGATGTAGCGAGACTGGAGTGTCTCTTTATGTCCTTATTCACAGAGCAGGAAGTTTGTGCCTATTGTGTATCTCTGATGGTGCACAAGGTGATGGACACTCTATTTTTCATCTCAAATCATGGCATTTTAAACTCCTGGAGTCATGTTAATCATTACCTCTCCTAGAATTCTAGTAGTGAATGCCTAGGTATCAAATGAAGGATACAGTCCTAGTGTGTTTATAATGAACACATTTTCTATAAAGAAATAAAATTATTATTTAATTAATCAATTAACAGGTAACAAAGAACTCTTTTCCTCCTCCTGTAGGAAGACCAGAATGTGCCTGGTCATCCCTGGAAAGCCTAGTGTACTTTGAAAAATACTTGAAAACTGATGGCTTTTTATTACTCTTAAAAGTTGATGATTTGGGAGGGGAGAATGATGTAAATATACTATAACCTCAAAGGGTAGAAAAATACTTTTAAAAAAGGCAGACAGACAGGAAAGGAAGAAAGAAAAAAAGGAAGAAAAGAAGGAAGGAAGGTAGAAAAGAAAGAAAGAAAGAAAGAAAGAAAGAAAGAAAGAAAGAAAGAAAGAAAGAAAGAAAGAAAGAAAAAGAAAAAAACCCTCATTCTTCTAAGGACAGCAAGAGAAAGATTCCAAGGCATTTAACTGGTTTCTACGTAGTCAAGGTGTAATGAGAATGAAGCAGAGACTCACTATTGCATATCTACAAACCCAATGTACCATGTCTTCATGACAAACACAAGACCCACTTGCTTGTTAAGATTTTCTGACATATTCATATGATTATAGTTTTCCAATGTTAGTATGTCTATTTTTGTGAAAGCTTTAATCCACTTTAATTTACAATTGAGCTATCTATAAAGTAAAAATTATAACCGGAATGCCAGCTTAATATTAGTAATGAATATAAATACTTACTTTAGTGAGTCGAGTGTAATTTCTGGGGATGGACAGATCTACATAGGAACTTAACATTGAAGCTGATAATGATATTGGTCTTAGCAACATAATTTTTTATACTGTGATAATGATGGGAATATATTCAAAGAGTAATAGCATGAACAAATGCAGGACCTTTAAAAACTACTTTTAAGGATTATAAAGATGAAATATGACAAAAGAAATTTGGTAGTTGAGGACAGCTATGATTTCAAAGGAATACTTTTTTTGGTTTGTTTGTTTTTTTCAAGACGGGGTTTCTCTGTATAGCCCTGACTGTCCTGGAACTCACTTTGTAGACCAG
>NC_034602.1:75823648-75824877 GCF_900095145.1 Mus pahari | reverse complement strand
AGGAAGGAAGGAAGGAAGGAAGGAAGGAAGGAAGGAAGGAAGGAAGGAAGGAAGGAAGGAGGGAGGGAGGGAGGGAAGGAAGGAAGGAAGGAAGGAAGCAAGCAAGCAAGCAAGCAAGCAAGCAAGCAAGCAAGCAAGCAAGAAAGTTCTGACTTCAAGCAAGTAATATAGACTGTAATGCTCATGGGCTGGAGAGATGGCTGTGTGATTCTACTCTTGAGGAGGACATGGGCTCCATTCCCAGCAACATATTAAAACAACTGCCTGTAACCTCAGCTTCAGCTACTCAGATGCATCTTGCCTCTACTCACACCTGTATTCATGTACACATAGTCACAAATGGGCAAATAAAAAGATGTTTAAAAAGTGTTGATCATTCACCAATGTGGTGATCACTTATAAATGAGGAAATTCATCTTTTAACCTCTCCTCTGGGATTTCCTGCTATGTAATTTCTTGTCACTCAGACAATTTCTGGTTTCTGTATCTGTCTAATCATTCATGATGTGAATAATTCTAAAGGGATTGAAAGGTCTTTGGAGAACTATGGCAGACATGAGACAATTGGGCTGTATGAAATTTGTGACATAACCCTGGAAAAGAAAAGCAGCTATGTGAAGGAAGAGTTGGTAAGAGGGGAAGTGAGCAGACTGTAGCAAAGGGCTTCCAGTAAGGGCAGCTTAGCCCTTGAATGTCAGGAAGGGGTGTGGGCATGGGTGCAGAAACAACTCTGCTTATGAGGAACTGCACAGTAAGCACATTCCACTTGGCCTCAAAGATCACAGCAAACAAGAGCCAACAAGTAAGTCATCAAATCAGAATGGGTGTTTTGATGCAAAGGGAAATTACCTTTGCAAAGGAAATATGTTGATTTCCTAAAAGAAAGCAAAATATATTTTTTTTCTTTTTGCACAATTCATTGAAATGGAAGAACAAGAACCCAAAGAACTCCTAACAAGGCCCAAATTTAAATTTTGGAAATGCTAGTGCTACTTACTTATTTATTTACTTACTTATTTACTTACTTACTTACTTAATTATGTAAAATTATTTGGGTTAGCAACAGGAAACCTCTTTTTCATGGAGCTACCTACCTACAGTCAGTTCTCTCAACATGGGTATTTTTCAAATGCATAATGCTAAAAGTTGGGCAGGAGTATAATATTTACTTTCTCCTTCTTCTTCTTCTTCTTCTTCTTCTTCTTCTTCTTCTTCTTCTTCTTCTTCTT
>NC_034602.1:75810553-75823586 GCF_900095145.1 Mus pahari | reverse complement strand
TCCTCCTCCTCCTCCTCCTCCTCCTTCCTCCTTCTTTAGAAGGTAATGTGAACCATCACAAATCTTATCCTTAAATTTTCTGCAGAAACCGAGACCCAACTAAATGGATTGCCACCTTTGGTACAACTATAACACCACCTTTAGTCAAACGAAGTGTTGGGAAGATTATCATCCATGAAGAGTACCACAGAGATACCAATGAAAACGACATTGCTCTAGCTCAACTAACCACCCGCGTTGAGTTTTCAAATGTGGTTCAGAGAGTCTGCCTCCCAGATTCAACTATGAAATTGCCACCGAAAACAAGTGTTTTTGTCACAGGATTTGGGTCCATTGTAGATGATGGTAAGTAGTTTCACCATGTTTTCAAAATACAAAACTATTTCATAAAAGTAATGGTGCAGGGCCTGGGGCTCAGTTTGCAAAGTATTAAACAAAAAGATATGAGTAATGGGTCCAAGCTACCATGTGAAAGCCTAGTATAATGGTTCATAACTGTACTAGATGAAGTCCATGTTCAGCAAGATACCCTAAAACTCAAATACCATCTCAAAATTAGATGAGAGTTATTGAGGAAAACATTGACCATCAACTCCTATTCTCCACATGCATGTACCATAAACATGCACTTGTACCCATATCCATATGTGCACACACACATAAGCTATACACATACCCACAGGCACACACAGATGATGATGATGATGATGATGATGATGATGATGATGATGATGATGATGGTGGTGGTGGTGGTGGTGGTGGCAATGATGATGATGATGGCAAAGTTCTTAGGGGTATAGCCCTTGGTGGAATTGGGAGCTGTTGCTTGAGAAGTATAAGATAGAAAGCCTTGTCTTAGAGTTCACAATTGAAACAATGGCGAGAAAAAATAGAGACTAGGAAAGAAGAAAAGAAGAGAATAAGTTAGAGAATATAATAAAGAACTAGATAAAAACAAACTCTATACTTCCTTGAAGTAAATACTTTTAGTCACCTTATACTTTAAATACCACTCTTGATGATGTCTTTTCTTTATTTTCCCTCTATCTTCTCTCTAGAAATATCTAAATGTATCAAGTCTAAGAACTATATGAATTGAAAATAAAAACTTAAGAATTATAAGTACTAATCTACTACAAACAGAGATTAATTGGATAGTTAACATAAAGCTAATACATTTAGTGTTCAATGAAGAATCTACTAAAGGCATGGGGTGTGGACCTTTAATCTCAGCATTTGGGAGGTAGCAGCAGACAGATTTCTGAGCTTGACGCAGCCTGGTCTATAGATCAAGTTTCAAAATAGCTAGGGCTACACAGAGAACAGTCCTGTCTGGATTCCCAGACCCCTGGAAACAGTCCACTAAAGGAAACAGAATGTATGCCACATGCTGAAACATGTAGCCTAACTTTGCAAGTACAATTCTGATTTGTGAAATTTTCTCACATATCATATACATAAACTCAGGACTGGAAGGATGTTTCTTTATAATTTTCATTTACACTACTCACTCATGTTTATTCCACCATAGCTTGACCCAAACCCTAAACTGTTTCCTGTCTGTACTCAACCATCCAGGACCTTCCACTCCCAATCCCCATCTCTGTTCTGCCATCAGATGGCTGATACAAATCGTTCATCCATTTGACTTTCCATGTTACGAAACTCTTTAAATGATGCAGTACAAATGACAGCAGGGAGAATACTTCTCTGTGTTGTGTCCTGCTTTCTGCTTTATATTATCTGGAAAAAACAGTTGTATTTATTCACAGCTTGGATTATACTAGTATGGTTGGTCTTTCTGAGCATCCAATGAAAACCGCGGAATGTGTTCCTGTGAAAAGTTTCGTATACAGATAATATCTTTATGTAGTTTCATGTGTATATATTATGCAATAATAAATTACAATTATAATCCATGTGTATATAATAGGACCTACACAAAATAAACTCCGGCAGGCCAGGGTGGAAACCATAGGCTCTGATGTGTGCAACAGAAAGGATGTATACGATGGCCTGATAACTCCAGGGATGCTGTGCGCTGGATTCATGGAAGGAAAAATAGATGCATGTAAGGTAAGTTGGAAGTCAAAATCAAACCTTCTAGAGGAAGTTTCCATTAGATAATTCTGAGCTTGGCATGTGCTCATGGGGCAATTGTATTGAGTGGTCAGTGTGCATTAACACAAAGTAAAGCATCGTTAGTGTGTAGCATTTCATTCAATGCAGTAGATATGTGCAACACTATCATTTCCCCATTTTCCATACTAGAAAATGAAAGTCAAAGGTTCACTCTTTTGGTCCACACAGTTACTTTATACTTCATTACTTTTTCCTTCTTCTTCTTTTTTTTTTTTCCCTTTGTGGAAGGGAGTGGGAGGTTGAGACAGTGTCTCTTAGAGTAGTAGTCCAGGTCAGTCTCTAACTTGCTATGTAGCTGAGGATAACCTTGAACTCTTGATCTTCTTTTCTACACCACCCAAGTGCTGGGGCTATAAGAGTGCACAACCATGCCTGACTTCATTCTTTCTGGAAGAACTGCTCCTCTGAATGATTCCATTTTCTTGGAGCCTCTTTCCCCAGAACTAGAAGGCAGATTTCTTGCTAGGCATTGAGAGTTTTGTTGGTGTATGATGCATGAGGGAACATTTTCACCCTTTGTAGTGAAGTCCAGTATATGTGCATGTGTGTGTGTGTGTGTGTGTGTGTGTGTGTGTGTATGTGTGTGTGGTGTGGTGAGTTTTGAATGCATGTACATGCATGTGCGTGCATGTGTGTGTGCATGCATATATGCATGTGTGGTGTTTAAGAGAGCTTATAAAATAATATATTATAAAATAATATATTTCCTGTGACCTTTCAAACATCATCAAAGTTATTTATCCCTCCCTCCTGTCTCTCCCTCTGTATTATTCTTTCCCACCCTACAATTAGGTATCCCTCCTCATTTCCACATTTCCTCCTTCATAACAGATTCTTCAGAGCTAGATCCCCTACCCTCCATGTTCCTTTTGTATTTTCCTGACTTCTGTGGTCACTCCAGGTTATATCCTCAGATCTAAAGATTCATAGCTAAAATCCACAAATAAGACAAGGCATGTGGCATTTGACTTTCTGAGTCCCAGGTTATTTCACTCAGTTATTTCACTCAGTTATTTCACTCAGTTATTTCACTCAGTTATTTCCCATTGATTGACCTGTAATTCCAAGTCACTCTGGTTCAAGGAAAGCCTCTGTAAATCACCTATTCTCTATGAGTCACCCCACCTTCTCCACTCAAGTTCCTCTTTTCACTGACCTTTAGAAGGAGGTTCATCCTAGCTCTGCGTTTCTTACTTATAGTTAACATTTACCTTACAACTGGTTCTGTTTTAGTGTTGTTGTTAGATGTCTTGGGGGAAAATATTTTCACCCAGTTGCTGCTAGCTAGAACCCTGCTTTGTGGCTTTATGTGATATTTAGAAAGAACATCTATGTCTGTTGTCTCTACTCCTCATGTTCTCCTAGGGCTTTCGACAAGCAGTATTGGGTCTTCTCTGTTATTTTCTCCAAACAGTTCTTCCTATTGACTCACGAGTGACATCAATGCTATATTCTAACAGTCATTTTTGACACAGTTCTTAAAAAAAAAAAAAAGCTTAGAAACAGCATTTAACAATGCTTATTTCTCCTTTTCTTGAGGCACGGTCTTCTCCTGATTCTGAATTACTGCCACCCCATTTTTCTCTGTATACCCCATGGCAAGTTGCTAATTGAACCTGATGGATTTATTTATTTTTACCTTTGTGACAACTTCTCTATTTTCTCCATTGCACCCCCACTTTCTCTTTCTCTCTCCACTCCTCAATAGCCACCTCGTTTTCACTTTAGTACTCCTTTAGTGCATTTGTCAGGTAGATTCAGCAATATTTATACGATGCTGTTCTAGTTTGTTAAATTCATCATTGAAATATTTCAGTTACCACCTTTTGTTCTTAAAAAATACAAAACCAAGCTTTCTAAACAAGGTGCATAGTGTTTCATAGTAACTCCTGGCCCTATTTGCCAGCCACCACCCATGTCACTGACCTCCCCCTGTTATTTTCCTTACTCCTCCAATACCATCTTTTTCATCCTTGCATAGGATAGATTCCTCCATACCTCAAAGCATTTGCAAAAATGTTCCCTCTGTCCAAGGTGCCTTATGCTACTTCTTTCTGACACACAATCAACATCTCTACTTTCTCATAGCGACATAATTATATTTCCCAGAGATGGATAGGAAAAAAAATCCACCCTGAACAATCAAATATTCATATTGCATGTTTCTCTGCCAGATACCATAGTTATTGTTTGTCTCTTTGGGGGGCTTACTTAAATATTAGCCTATTTAATCTATACTTCAAACTCTGTTAGCATAATGAGGCTTTCATTTTTGGATCATCATTATACCCTCAATAACTGTCAGAATGTGTTGGGCATGTAATCAGAACTAAATCCATAGTTGGTAAGAGCTTATGGGAGAGGCTAGAAATAGGGTTTAGTGATTAAAAGTTCCTAGGCTCTTCTAGAAGAACTGAGTTTAGATTCCAGCACCCATCTTAGGCTGCCCACTTAACTTCAGCTCCAGGGAACCCACTGTCTTCTGAACTCTACAGGCACCTGCATATCTCTCTCTCTCTCTCTCTCTCTCTCTCTCTCTCTCTCTCTCTCTCTCTCTCTATCTCTCTCTCCTCTCTCTCTCTCTCTCTCTGTCTCCCTCTCCCTTGTCTCTCTCTCTCCCTTTCCCTCTCGGTTTCCCTCTCCCGTGTCTCCCTCTCCCTTGTCTCCTTTCACCCCTCTCTCTCACATATCATTTTGCAACATGAGTAAATGTAAGAAAAAAAGTTAAAATATTTTACCAAACCTTGCCCATGATTGACAGAACTGGGCCTAAAACTTGGGCATCTCCCTCTTTATATGAAAGAGATAAAGGATCATTTATTTTTTTAAAAGATGAATATATTTATTTTATGTATATGAGTACACTGTAGCTGAACAGATTGATGGAATTTGAACTGAAGTCCTTCGGATGAGCAGCCAGTGCTCTTACCCGCTGAGCCATCACGCTAGCCCTAAAGGAACATTTGTAATTCAGTAAGAACATATAAATTAGAAGTAGACGAGTATGGGCAATGGAGTGTAGTCAGACCAGCTGTCTTCAGAAGCAATCTTTGAAGTTTTCTCTTTACTATGATACATGATAGTCTCATACATAACATTGTATGTGTAAAAACTGTCCACAAATCATAAAATATATATAGAAAATGTCTAACCAAACAAATAAAATAGGATGATAAGCCAGAAATAATATAATCATTCCATATGAATGATGATTGGTCTTTCTACTGAAAAAGAAAATGTACTTTGAGGTTCAACTCAATAGAAAGCTGTACAGTCTATTAACAGACTGTCCATTTAACAATAATTTCTTTTTTTGTGTTTCTGTTTTTCCTTCTTTTGGAGGACAAGGTCTGTGGGAAAGAGATGATTATTATGATATTGATTGGAGTTTTTTCTATTCCAGGGTGATTCTGGTGGACCTTTGGTTTATGACAATCGGGACATCTGGTACATTGTAGGCATAGTAAGTTGGGGACAATCTTGTGCTCTTCCAAATAAGCCTGGAGTCTACACAAGAGTGACTAAGTATCGAGACTGGATAGCCTCCAAGACTGGCCTCTAACGTATACTGTTGCAAGTGATGGCCATAGCCCATGGAGCAGGATACCTGCAGATTGTACAGTATCACTTAGAGAGTTGTGAGTTACAGCCACAGCCCATGGAGCAGGATGCCTGCAGATTGTACATTATGTGCATTACTACTTAGAGTCATTGAGGGTAAATGAGTGCTTCTGCCAGATGTGAAGGACTCTTCAGATGGAGACCAATTCAATATCATGAGGTGACTTTTTGTGCATAAACTTTTACCAAGAAGGAAGAAAACTTAGCAAATGACAGGCAGCACCAGTACCTCACTCATAAAGGTGACTCCTTAATGTGACAAACACAAATAGCTTCCCTCAGGATATAACGAGCTGCCAAGCCGCCATGATCTTACCTCATATAATACGTAGAGCTCCAGGACTCACCTTACAAACGTCAGCTAGCATCTTCCTTAAGGATTCAAGACACAAGCATTTTAGAACTCATGACTGGACATTCATCTGCCACAATGAAGGAGTGTGTAACCTGCAGTAAAACTTGAACTCTTACCTGGGTTTGCAACTGACCAAGCAGAGCTTTATTATCAACCACAGGAACTGTCATTATTTAAATGCATATGTACTTGCCATTACACTATATAATGTCCTCAAGCAGTAGCTTTCAGAAGCATATTGCGTTGTTATAAAGCATTTCTGGCTTACTCCTTAGCAGTATCTTGCCATCCACATATCAATCATATTTAGCCCAGCAAAGAGAAAAATAAAATTATTACACGTATTTTTCCACTACTATAGGAAGAATTAAATGAAGTTGATGAAAGCAGGATTATTTGAAAAATAGTATCATGGCACTCTAAACTTTTGATGGAACATGTTATCCAAATATTTATTTAGAAATATAGACATAAGCAAATGGTAGCTGGTGCTTTCATAAGTTACCAGCTCATTGCCAAGTTATATGTCTATCAAAATTTCAGGTGGGAAGTGCCTTATGGAAAATACTTAGTACAGTGCTTACTATATACTAAGTACTAAGTAATAGTGAGTGTCCCAGCAAAAGGGCTTAACTATAGTTCAAATCCTGGTGGTGGGCATAGTGTTATGTAAGCCCATATTGTCTGAGCAAGGCCAGTGGCTCATGTATTTTGTCACTGCCATATGCAAAGTATATGCTTTTATGCAAATGACCCAATATCTCTCTGTTAGTTAGCTCTTTCATCTGGATGGTGTGAATTAAAATACTACCTCATTGTGGGTTGTTATTTTTTTTTGAGGGTTACATGTATTAATACATGTAAAGTATTTGCAACAGCATCTGCACATAGTAAGTTCCTAGGATGAATAAGCTACTATCAATATTAATGTTCCTTGGACTTTAAAAGGCACATTGTATTTTTAAATGCCCTACTTTTTCCAAAGAGGCAAATAATTTCAAAGTACCTTAAATTACATTGTTGAAAAGCAGATAGAGTATCAGCTTTTCAAAATCACTTTTATGTTTCCTGGATTTAATTTTGATCTGTGTCTACTGTAGGTGACCTGTGTCTACAGGATGATAGCCCCCATGTTTGGAACTAAACTGTAGCCAAGTGTCAGTATTCACCTCCTGCCCTCAGCTGTGAGGTTTGCATGTGGTACTTTGACTTAGTAGACAAAAACTGTGGCATAGCCATCATTGAATGGCTAAAAGTTTTGTTTTGTTTTGAGTTTACATGTAATTGGTTTTATATGTAACATTTGTAACCGAGATTAATATAACCTTTTCAAAGTCTCTGAGGTGCGCTAACTTGCATCTCAATGAGCTACAAGCACACAGAGGTCATGTCTGGTCATTTAAAAACTTAAAGCTGGGCATGGCTGATGCTGGATTTTTCTTTTAATTTAAATAAACTCCTACTTTTGGTAGATATGGGAAAGCAAATCTCTCTACCAAAAAAGACCCTTATTCTTTCCTTTGTAAGTCTCTAACAATGGATACATGCTTGTGTGTAATTTTATTTATATTTCATCAAACTGTGATAACTTTTTTAAGTATTTGTGAAACTCTGTATACTGATTTAAAACTTTCCATGCTTAGATTGAATTAGATGACGATTTAACATGAATAAGAGAAATAAATATAAAAAGTCATATGAATTCTAAAAGAAAAAGTGTATTTTTTATAACAGTGTTTGTATGTTTTCATGTTTGGTATTTGACTTATTGATTGAATGTCATAAAAGTCAAGTACTCTTGTACTCCATGTTTTCCACCTGACGTATGGGTTACTAAGCTGTATAGTATACCTCATGGCATTACTGTGAGGGATTCTTGTAAATAATAAAGTTGAAAAGTTGGAGAACACTTAAAGATCTCAAAAAATGCAGAGTACATTATTGTTAATAGATACTAATGTAGATGATACAGAAAATGCATTTAGATTATGAAGATTGATGCATTTTGCTCTTTACAATGTTGGGGTTTTATTGCTTTGTACATTTGGCAAACATAAAAATGGTCAACAACACACAAGAAAATGGTCTTGCCTCCTCTGTATTGACACTATAGTAATTTTAGTTCTCTTTTAATCAAAAGCCATATAGGCTTAAAAGAATAGAAAAAAAATCGATTAGATGTATAGAAAATGTAATAATCCCTACAAAACAGAATCTTGAAACTTTGCGTTCTGACTAAAAGGCAATTTTTTTTTTTTTTTTGGTGGAGAAAGACTAAGCCAAAACTTTTGGTAGCAATAAATCATGACTCTGACTTCTTCATAATTCACCAACAATAAGAGCAATATAATATATCTATCCTTTCAACTAAATAAACTTTCAAAAAATTTATTTTATTTTATTTTAATTGGATATTTTATTTATTTGCATTTCAAATGCTACCCCCTTTCCTGATTTTGCCTCTGCAATCTCCCATCCCATCCTCCCTTACCCTGCTTCAATGAGTTTGCTCCTCCTCCGCCCACCCACACCCACATCACAACCCTAGTGTTCCTCTATATCAAGCCTTCATAGGACCAAGGGCCACTCCTCCCACTGATGCCAGATAAGGCTCCATTGGCTCCTTCAGTCCTTCCCCTAACTCCTCCATTGGGCTCCCCATGCTCAGTCCGATGTTTGACTGTGAGCATACATGTCAGTATTGGTCAGGATCTAGCAGAGCCTCTCAGAAGACAGCTATACCAGGCTCCTGTCAGCAAGCACTTCTTGGCATCAGCGATAGTGTCTGGGTTTGGTGTCTGCATGTGGGATGGATTCCCAGGTGGGGCAGTCTCTGGATGGCCTTTCTTTCAGTCTCTGCTCCACTCTTTGTCCCTGTATTTCCTTTAGACAGGAGCAATCCTGTCTAAAGGATGAAGGTGGATGGCCCCATCCTTCAACCAGGGGGCCATGCCTAACCTCTGGATATGGTCTTGACAGGTTCTCTCTCCCCTTTGTGGAATATTTCAGCTAATATCATCCCCATGGGGTCCTGGGAGGCTCTCACTTTCCTGGCATCTGGGACTTTCAGATTGCTACCCCTCAGCTCCCCATCCCCCATTGTTACACACCTCTGTCCAATTTCCTGACTTTTTCTACATCTTCTCAATCTCCTCCAATACCCGATTCTTCCCCCCTTTTCCTCCTCCTCCTCCTCCTCATCATCATCTTCCTCCCAAGTCCCTCCCACCCTCTACTTCCCTTGATTATTTTGTTCCCCCTTCTATGTAGGACTGAACTAAATAAACTTCTTATAAATTATTTGATAACAAGAAGAGGTATGCACAATCCTTCAAGCAGTCATGGAAATGAAGATAAACTTTTAACAAATGATTGAAATTGATAGGATCATATCTTGTGGAGCTGTTTGGTGAATACCGTGACATTAAGACTGGGTATCTGTTTATAGTGAGCCATGGTTGGTGGAGAAATAAAGTCCAGCCCAGTCTTAACTCCACTGGTATATTCTGAGTCATGCAAGTGTGACAGCTGAGGACATTGTAGCCTTCAATAGTCATTTTAAATCACGGTTTCTTCTTGCAACAACAAATGTAAGATAAGCTAAATTCATACAGTGTTCCACATTGTGTCTCTATACTATTTACACATACACATGTGTGGTGTGTGTGTATGTTCATGTGTGTGGGTGTGTTTATATGTGTCTTAGTTATCCTTCTATTGTTGTAAAGAGACACAATGGCCAAGGAAACTTATAAAAGAATTTATTGGTGGTTTGTTTAGTGTCAAAGGGTTAGTCCATGACCATTACAGTGGGAAGCATGAAAGCAGGCAGGCAGGCATGGTGCTGGAGCACTGTTTCAGAGCTTACACATTAAGATAAGAATGGAGAGAGAGAGAGAGAGAGAGAGAGAGAGAGAGAGAGAACTGGAATGGGGTTTTTGAAACCTCAATACCACATGATACACATCCTCCAAAGGGCCATATCTCCTAATCCTATACAAATAATTCCACCAACTAGGGGATCAAGAATTCAAATATATGAGCCTGCAGAGGACACTCTTACTCAAACAACCAAAGTTTGATTTTTCAAAATGAAGAAGGAATGGAAAATAAATAGGAGTGTTGAATACCATTTGCTGAAAAGAAGGGGTCAATGGTTATGCAGCCCCCAGGTGAGCACCATTGAAATGGATCACAGTTTGAACCCCCTGAGCTTCATTAGCAGAAGGGAGCTTAGAAATCTGAAAACATGCAAACTAAAGCTGGTCACCTGACCTGAGGAAGAGAAGATTGTTCAGCGCAGGTAGGAGCTGGGGATACTAAGGGCAAAGGGGTCCTGAGGGAAGTGCAGGCTTTCAGAGCCCTTAGATGTCTTGTGCATAGGCTTTGGTTAGATGACCCTGACAGTGAGTGGACTTTGAGTGAATTGTGAGCAAGGGAAAAGGAAGAGCTAATTTTTCACATATAGGAAGAAGAGTCCCTGGAAGAGAAGGACTGGCGTCAGAGAGATGAACACCCAGCAGTGTCAAAGAAAGTGGAAGGCGATATAGCTAAAAATTACCAGACGTGAGGTGGAGGGGTTGAGGAATCAAGGTCACTTCGTGAGACCCCTCCAATGACTGTCTGTTCAAACTAAATCTCAGGGGTTTCCTTTTCCTTTTTGTTTTTGTTTTTCCCTTCTTCAAGCTATCTCTCTTTAGGATAGACATGAGAATTCTGGACAAGACATAATGAACACATATGCCCTAAGGAAATCTTGTCAAGAGCATCAAATATTTCCTGAAAACCTAGTTTCAGGTGCCTCGGGAAGAGATGAATGACTGAGCCAGAGACCAGACGTGTACTGACTCAGATGGAGAAAGGCTGTCTCTTGAAAGACGAACAGAAAGCTTCCCCACCAGTCAAGGGAGTTGCTTACCTAGCCTGAACCAGGAAATACTTATTTCCTGTAACAAAGACTTTATCAAGTGATTCTTTTCCGTACCTCAAACCATACTCTTGGTTAACATTTACCGGTCCTGACTTGTTAAACAAGTTTCTTTTAAATCTTTAAGAGTTCTTAACTTTAGCCAGCCCACACATCTGCAAGAATATTCAGGATGCTACTGAACTGACAGGGATCTCACACAGAGCAACGTGGAGGTGGAGAAGCTCGCCTTCCCCACTGCGGCGATGTATCAGTAAGTTCGGTATTATTTCACCTATAAAGGGTTCGTTTCACATTTGTGCTTCTAAATAGAAGTTAGAAATTATGCTAAGTTGGCTGTCTAATAATTTTTCTCTATTTCTGTTGGTGAGAAGACAGAGTGAAAGTAATAAGTCTATCAGAAAGTCATGTTCATGACTTAATTAAGAGTTGAGATTTTTAATGTTGGACTGAATCACATTTAATGTTGAATATGAGAGGTATATTTAATATAGTTTAAAACTTTAATATGAGATTTTAGATAACAATGAACATCTTGCAGTAAGACAGAGAGCCCAAGAAGCACTGGTAAGTTCAGAGACTGGAATGGAATGAGGAAGGTAACTCCACCTAAGAGTTTAAAAGATATTTACTGGGTTCATTCTAAATGATGCACTAAGTTGATTCAGTCAAAAGGAAATATTCAAGTTAAATAGAAACCATATACGTTAGCCTCCATCCTGAAGTTGATAAACATGACTGAAACTCAAAAATATGAATAAAGAATTTAATAACCTTATTTTTATTCCTACATCTTTGTACTGCCTTCTCTTCTCCATCTCCTGGGTCCTACCATCCTCCCTCACTGGAGATTCCTCCTGCAGCTCCTTTTTACTTTTCCAAAGAATGTTATTAATTAGCCACCTATTGTAGTCTATTCAACAATAACTTTTGAAATTAAAAACAATGCAAAAAGCTGCTCAGTTAAAAAATGACAAATGTTTTGGTTTTCAAAAATAAGAAAACAAAAAAACCATACAAGCCCAATTTATGTAAATATATGAGAAGTGAGTAGTTTTGTATTAATATAAATATAGAAATCCATAGTAAGGAAATTGTAAACATTTTATTTCCTACCCTTTGTCTGATCTTCTCTGCATCTTGACATACTTTCCATCATCAAATATTAATTCTTCATCTATAACATGAGGTAAATGACCACAAGTTATTCAGGATGAAGGAATTACAAATGTCTTTCCTAATTTCTGATAAGGATTGCTCTGTCTTTTTTTAACAGTAAAAAAATGGATATTATTATAAAAATGGATATTATTCAACTAAATTTGAGTCATTTTCTAGACCAGGAAACTTCTAACAAAATTTATTCTTTGTAGTTATTCAGATGAGTGCTCTATCCACATGATCACCTTACAGCCACAAATTAAGGTTTAGTTTATTTAAAAAGTAAAACAGAATAAACAAAGTAAAATTATTTGTGTTTGTGGAAATAGTAAATATTATGACAAGTGGTTTTATTTGTATTTAAATAATTTTGAACACCTACAAAAGTTGTCGGTGGCACACCAATAATATAATTCAGTTTCAAGTCAGAGATTTATCTCATGTACTTTCTATGTGTGCATGAGAACCAGTGTACAGATTCTAGAACCCACAAAAAGTGTGGGCCTGGTCCACACGTACCTGTTACACCAGCGGTGACATCAGGGCTACAAAGCTTTATGGGTCTTGCTCTGCACCAAAAACATGAGGTCCGTGTTCAGATGAAGACACTGCCTCACAAGAACAAGGTTGAATGTGAAAGATGGTGATGTCGTCTTTCTGCATGTACATGTGTACACATACACATACATGTGCACATACATAGTGCACACACACACACACACACACACACACACTAAATATGTAAAGTAAAACTAATCAATTTTCCCTTTCACTATCTGGAATTCATTTCTGCATTGTTTTTGTTTTTGTTTTTTTTTTTCATAGTA
>NC_034602.1:75799434-75807998 GCF_900095145.1 Mus pahari | reverse complement strand
TGGGAAGAGAGGCCCCTTGGTATTGCAAACTTTATATGACCCAGCACAAGGGAATGTCAGGGCCAAGAGTGGGAATGGGTAGGGAAGCAGGGCGGGGGGGAGGAGTATAGGGAACTTTCGGGATAGCATTTGAAATGTAATGAAGAAAATATCTAATAAAAAATTTTAAAAAAGAAAAAAGAATCTTGTTGTGTTCTCCAAAGACATCATCACTCCTCCATTGGGGGCCCTGTGTTCCATCATATAGATGACTGTGAGAACTTCTATATTTGACAGGCACTGGCATAGGCTCACAAGAGACTGCTATATCAGGGTCCTTTCAGCAAAATCTTGCACACAACAAGATTCTTAATTTTTTTTCTTTTCAGAGCTTTTGAATGAAGTGAAGAAAATACACCTTGTTTTTTGTACATACCCTTATAAACCACAATGCTTAGCACTTAATGTGTTAGTAGAGCCCTTTAAATGTTTTTCTAATTCATTTAAGACCAACACATATCTAGCCAACCACTTGTCAACTTCTGGACTTCTCAACTCCACTCAAATGGATTTCATTACATTTCTGACTTTTTTAAATCTAGAAATATTTTTTTTCTAGTAAGCTACTCTATACTTATTATGATCTAAAAGAAAAGTACAAATATACTTGTTCTTTATTTAATTTAAAATCTTTTCTTTCTCATCAAAACAAACAACTACAAAATAGAACCTCAGGTTGAATTTGATCCCCAGAACCCACGGTGGAAGAATGAGCTGACTTCAGGAAGTTGTGCTCTGACCTCCACACACATGCTCCGGTATGCTTTGACCCTCCCCCCACCCACTATAAAAACCAACCAACCAACCAACCAACCAAACAAACAAACAAACAAATAATCCAAATCTTCTCATTTTAAAAATAAGGTTCTACGTGATTTTATAATTTTCTGTCTCCCAACAAAAATACCAGAATTTTCTTTATTGTGGAAACACCTATGTAGACTGTTTCTCCTATATGTACTGTTATGCTTATTATAACAGGCAATCAAAGAAAAAAGCTTCGTCACCGGATCTAGTGGCTCAGTCCTGTAATCCTACCAACTTAGGGGCTGAGGTAGAAGAATAAGGAGTGCAACCTTGCTTAAACAACTCAGTGAGACAGGGTCTGAAAACCCTTTTTAAATGAATGGGGCTAAGTGCTTGCCTAACATATGAAATTTAATCTCCAGTATTAAAAAAAGAAAAGAGAAGGAAAGAAAGAAAGAAAGAAAGAAAGAAAGAAAGAAAGAAAGAAAGAAAGAAAGAAAGAAAGAAAGAAAGAAAGAAAGAGGAACAGGTTGGGGGAGAAGGAAAGAAGGAAGAAAAGAATAAAGAAAGAAAATTAGTTTGCCAATGGAAACATACGCATGGGGAAAATAAAGTCTAACATTTTAATTTAACATTGCCATAGGGATTAAATCTGATAAAAGGAGGAGTGTGCCTTGTTCCTGGGATAGAGCCTTGAGCAGAAAGAGTTCAAGGTTGCCAGCAAAGTACTAGGTTAGAAGCAAAAGAGCACTTGTACCCAAACTGAGTAAGGGTAGTTAGTACTTCTCAAATGCATAAATCTGAGCTTTTCTAAAACACGTACTTACACAATGTATACACACAAACACACGCACAAACATATACTCATATTTTTCTATTTTATTTTGGTTATTTTATTTATTACATTTCAAATGCTGTTCCCCTTTCCAGTGTCTCTTCCTCAAACCTGCCATCCCCTCTCCCTCCCCTCCCTCTGCCTCTATGAAGGTGCTTCCTGACCCACCCACCCACTCTTGCCTCACCACTCTAGCATCCTCCTATGCTGGGGCACCAAGTCTCCACAGGAACAAGGGTCTCTCCTCCTAGCAAGGCCATCCTCTGCTACCTCTGTGGCTGGAGCCATGGGTCCCTCCATGTGTACTCTTTGGTTGGTGGTTTAGTTCCTGTGAGCTCTGGGGGATCTGGGTGGTTGATATTGTTGTTCTTCCTATGGGCTTGCAAACCCCTTCAGCTCCTTCAGTCCTTTCTCTAACTCCTCCATTGCGGACCCTGTGCTCAGTCCAATGGTTGGCTGTGAGCATCTGTCTCTGTATTTGTCAGGCTCTGGCAGAGCCTCTTAGGAGACAGCTATATCAGGCTCCTGTCAACATGCACTTGTTGGCATCCACGATAGTGTCTGAATTTGGTGGCTGTATATGGGATGGATCCCCACGTGGGGCAGTCTCTGGATGGACTCTCCTCCAGTTTCTGTTCCACTCTTTGTCTCCGTATTTACTCCCATGACTGTTTTGTTACCCCTTCTAAGAAGGACCAAAACATCATCCACACTCTGGTCTTCCTTCTTTTTGAGTTTCATGTGGTCTTTGAATGAGTGCATACCACGTGTGTTCTTTTGTGATTGGGTTATCTCACTCAGGATGATATTTTCTAGTTCTATCCATTTGCCTAAGAATTTCATAAATTCATCATTTTTATAGCTGCATAGTACTCCATTGTGTAAATGTACCCCATTTTCTGTGAGGAACATTTGGGTTCTTTCCAGCTTCTGGCTACTATAAGTAAGGCTGCTATGAACATAGTGAAGCATGTGTTTATTACCAGTTGGAACATCTTCTGGGTATATACCCAGGAGAGGTATTGCTGGATCTTCTGGTAGTACTACGCCCAATTTTCTGAGGAACTGCCAGAATGATTTCCAGAGTGGTTGTACCAGCTTGCAGTCCCACCAGCAATGGAGGAGTGTTCCTCTTTTTCTGCATCCTTGCCAGCATCTGCTGTCACCCGAGTTTTTGATCTTAGCCATTCTGAGTGGTGTGAGGTGGAATCTCAGGGTTTTGATTTGCATTTCTTGATGACTAAGGATGTTGAGCATTTCTTTAGGTTCTGCTCAGTCATTCAAGATTCAACTTATATTTAAGTAACACTTAGGATATCTTTATATCTATCTATCTATCTATCTATCTATCTTAATGGTTAGGCTAAAATGGTTTTATTTATTTCTTGAGAATTCCATACATGACTACAATGTATTTTGATCACACACATCTCTCATTCTTCCCCCTTCCTCATCCCAAACTCTTTACCACATCCTCCTCTCATCTTCATTTTCTCTTTTTGTTTTTCTACAACTCTCTGAGCCCAATTAGTGCAGCCCAAATGTATACAGTACAGGGCCATCCAATAGATCATGCCCAAGCTACTAAGGGCCACCCTCCTGAAGAAACAGAATCCTTCCATCCCCAGCTGCCATCAATTGTCAATGATTCTTTAGATAGGAGTAGGGCTTCCTGAGATCCTCTCTTATCCATGATGAGATATGGATTGGCTTTAGCTGGTGTATGTCTTATGCAGTTAAAACAGCTTCTGTGAAATAATGAGTATGATGACCCATTCAGGTCAAGAAGACAGTGTGCTGTAGCTGCCCTCTCTTAACTATGGCTCTTAGGATATTTCTCCCTCCTTCTTTATGTTCCCTGAGCACTGGGGTAATGGAGTGCTACAGATGTCTTATGTAGCACTGAGCACTTCACAACAATTTACTCTGTGATTTTGACAGTCGTGAGCCACTGAGTTAGCTGCCATCCACTGTAAAGATTAGCTCACCTGACGAGAGCTGAGAACTGAGAGCTGTACTAGCATTCTGTGTTTCTATAGGACAACATAGTAATCTGTAGTATGAAACCATCCTACTAAAGAACAATGATGCACTTTGAAGTCAGCATTGTACTTTTATGTTCCATAAATATTAGCACCTATAATAATAAATAGAGCTCTAAATGGGGCATCTATATCACACCCCCCCTCAATGAAGCTCAGGGATCATCAAGGAAGATAGGGCAGAAAGACTGTAAGGCTGCTATTGGGAATGTCTGGTATGGGGCAGGGCCATTAAACATGTGAGCTCATAGCAGCTGTGACTGCATGCCCAAGACACACATAAGAGCAAGTACTCAGAATCCTAGTGTGGACAAGAGAAGAGCTCATGGAGTTCCACTCTTACCTGAGGAACTTATTCATAATTGGCTGAAGGAGGGGATCATGTTTCTTCAGGCATGTGGTTGCTAAGAGGTTACCCAGGTACCAGTAGATGCTCTTATACCCATGAATAGCCTGGCAACACTAAGTGGATTCTTGAGTTTACAAACCCAGCACATGATGTTGAGAAGGTAAAGTGCTTTGGAGGAATTGGAGGGGGAAGGAATGAGGGTTAGATTTGATCAAGCATATTATATGCATGTATGAAATTCTCAAACAATAAGAATATAATTAAAAGTAAATTTGAAAGTATCTCTCTGCTTAAGTTTTACACACATTCAAATAATTTCCATAAGATACATTCATTTCCTCATCATTTTGTTGTTCCTAAAATGCCATTTCATGATAAACAAACTTCTTTACACCCTTCCTCTACATTTCTGTACTCAGTTCCATATAGTTTCTTGAATAGTTGAATGAGTTCTTAGTACATAGATAAGTACTATCTAAATAAGGACTTCTAAATCTCCAGATATCCCACAACTAAGAATTTAGGGGTTTTTTTTTTTTGATAGTTTGTTTTTGTTTTTTGTTTTGTTTTGTTTTGTTTTGTTTTGTTTTTTGGTTTTTCGAGACAGGGTTTCTCTGTGTAGCCCTGGCTGTCCTGGAACTCACTCTATAGACTAGGCTGGCCTCGAACTCAGAAATCTGCCTGCCTCTCCCTCCTGAGTGCTGGGATTAAAGGCCTGCGCTACCACTCCTGGCAGAATTTAGCTTTTGATGGAGGGATTTGTAAGGGTGGAACTGGGAAGAGAGGAGGGAGGGAGCTGTGATTGGCATGTAAAGTGAATTTAAAAATTGAAGTAAAAAAGTAAAAGTTAAAAGAAAAAGAGTCTAGTCTTTTTTCCATTGCCACCCTTCACCATGACTCTTCTGACCTTCTAAAACTGCCATCTGAGGTTTACACCTTTGTACAGTCGACCTTCTTCCCTCCATCAGCGCTGTCATTATGGACCCCAAGGCTGAAGTTCTGATCCATGTTATCTACAGATTTGTGCTTACTTCTTTTTCTTCCCCAAGACCTGAATTCACTTGAGCACACATCCCTTGGAGTGGAGGATTGACATCCTCACCGCCTATTTCCTTGATCTTCTCACTCAGGTATATTTTTCTCCTCAACAATCATTCCTGTGAACACCCTGGATTTGTCATGGCTGGGAGTCACTCACAATGAATCACAAGTCTGAACTTCTAACCCTATTATTCTCATAGTCTTGTTCTGGTGTACCAGAGCATCAGAGCTGCTCTTTGTTGTTGTTAATTCATCTGTTCTTGTAGTGTTTTTGCCTTTTTCTAAGGTGGAGGATCTCAGATTCCAGGCTGGCCCAGAACACACTATTTAGCCCAGGCAGGTCGAAGGTTGCAATCTTCCTCGTTCTGTCTCCTTAGTGGTATGATTTTAAGCATGTACCACAACTGGCTCTAATTTTTAAGCCTTTATGTATTTCATCTGCCACACCAAATTACATGCACATTTGAATTCTCACACAGATATACATTGATCTTTCTCTTCTAATCCTTAGGATCTTTTATTTTTTTAAGATAAGTTTTGGTCTGTGACTCAAGCTACCAGTGAACTCACCTGCTTCTGCTACCTCAGTGCTGGGATTAAAGGTATATGCCACTCTGACCACTCAAACTTTTTTGTTTATTCATTTTCCTCTTACCCATCATCCTTCTTAAACACAAGGCCTCAATCTTGAACTTGTGCCAAGTTCCTACCTTAGCTTATCTTATAGGATTATAAACCTGTGTCATTGCAAACTCATGAATATTTTTGTTTTAAGTATGTGAGTGTTTTACCCAAATGCACTCATGCTTGCCTCATGCATGCAGTGGCATGGAAGCCAGCAAAGGGTGTCAGAACCCCTGCACCTGGAGTTATAAATGCTCGTGAACTGTCATGTGAGCACTAGGAACCAAATCTTGTTGTTGTTGTTGTTTTGTTTTGTTTTGTTTTGCTTTTTTAAGAGCAACTGGTTCTCTTAACCTCTGGGCCATCTCTCTAGAACTCACTCAAAATTCTTTTTTTTTTTTTTTTTTTTTTTTTTGCCTCTCATCTTTTCCCATTCATCATGCCTACACTCTAAAGCAAGCAACAGCAACCTCCCTCTGCACAGACTTCCTCACAAATGTGCAGGATGTCCCTAGTCATCGAAGCTTACAATGCATCCTGGCATCTGTACTTCCTTTTTGTCCGTTTCCACAATAAGTCTGCCAGATTCTTCAGATTCCTTCAGTTTCCAATTCTCATCCTCTGTGTTCTCATGTTTTACTAATTCAACAGTTCTCAACCTGTGGGCTGTGATCTCCTTGGGCATCTCACATCAGACATCCTGCATATCAGATATTTACATTATCATTCATAGCAGGAGCAAAAACTACAGTTGTGAAATAGCAACAAAATAATTTATGGATGCGAGTCATTTCAACATAAGCAACTGCATTAAAGGGTCGAATCAGGAAGGTTGAGAACTATGGCTCTAATTGAGAGATATAAAGTGATTGATAAATCAGAACAGGTCATTCAATTTCCACATATCAAAAACCTTCAAATCCAGAGGCATTATTCATTCTCAAGAATACATCTACAATTTTTAAGTCCCCCAATCTACTATTTTAAACTATATCAAAATGTCAATTTATTACCATTTTCTACTAATATGAAACTTTTATATGAGTGAGCCTAATTATAATCTATAGCCTAATTATCTATAAGTGATTATTCAAATACACTTAAATCCCTCTCAGAACTTTAGGATATGCATTGAATAGCTTCAACAATTAATACTCAAAACTGGGGATTAAATTATCTCATCCATAGAAGAAGAAAAAAATAATCCATCAAATCTACATGCATAGGTGACTCGGTTCCTCCTCCCTATTGACAGCCAAACTTGGTTAAATGGAAATAAGAATAGTTGATACCTATCATTCTAGTTCCTTCCTTGTAGTCTTCTGCCCCATTTTTCACTCTCTGCTTTTTAACCTTGGATTCCTAGTTAGTTATTTGAGAACAGATCCAACAGAATAGTGCGTTGTGTTCTGTTTGTAAGTGAAATAATAGCCTTACTAAGCTCACTTATTTAGTCATTCTGCTTTTGAGTATCCAAAGGGCCTGTTCCTCATAATAAGTGTCCTTTGGACATCGTAATCCAAGTATGCATCTCTCATGGTGTTTCCTGAGCAGCTCCACACCACAGCCTTGGTTGTCATGGCATGCTCACCTAACACAGGTTCTCTTAGCTATAGTCCTGCACTACATTTATATGTTTTGTGGTTCTTCAAGCCCTAACAGATCTTCTAAACATAGTCAAATTATTTCTTGTAAAAACTTATTCTCAAGTTCTATTTTTCTAATTTGCTTCCTTGGTCATTGGTGTGGTGATTTGACATTAGAATCATAAAGAAAAATGTAAATAAAGGATATGAAATTTAAGTCTTCCGAATTATTATTACTATTCTATTTGGAGCTTTAGTTGAAATAGGAGCATAGACATATTTGCCTTATGAACTTCACATAGATGCTGGATGAATCAAGTTCCAGAAAATGTTAAATCTTCTAAACTTTAATTCTGTATAATGAAAACTTCTAATTGTCCTCATGAACTGTGCTTCATCCTTCCACCTCATTCATTGTTTTTCCAAACCTGTTTCAGAAAGGTGGAGCAAGCTTGAGTAAATGACCACACCCTACCTCTGCCAGGGTCCTATGACTACAAACACTAGCAAGAAACTGAATATGTCATGTAAATGTATCAGACGCAGAGAGAAGCAGTTGCAAACAATTAAGTTAGCTTACAGTCAAGCCCAAATGCCCTTACATTTTGCTGATGCAACACATTTACCCTCTGGCAGGTGTTTGTCACTAAAAGTTAAGAGTGAGTATTGGGAGAGTAGAGAAATTATCTGTCTAGGGATTCTTTCATAGACAGGAATCTCTAAGATAAGCCAAGCATAAGGTGGCTCCGCTGCTGTGAGGGGAGCTGTTATCAACTGTTTATGTTTCAAGCCATCTAATTTTGTTTCTGTAATCAACCCTCCTAACTGCTAAGACTGAGGGAGCATTTCCTACCCATCCTGCTTCACAAGAACTATGTGGGGATCATGTCTGTTTTATGGGTAAATAAAGTCAGGCACCAGACCCAACGCAAGGTCCAAGTCACATTCAAATGCCAGTGAATACTGTCTGAAACAGTTCAGGCTCTTCCCACTCCATGTACAGCCTCTTCCAACAAGGCCAGTGAGCTCTGGAGGAAGGAACAATATGGGTGGTGTAAAATATGCAGAATTGGACAAAAGAGGTAAAATATTATAAAAAGCCACTTCTTTCCCTTGGAACTCACTGATGTTTGAAATAGCACATAACCATAATACCTTTAAACATCTTCCTCTTTTGAGTTTCTGTACCTGTGTACACCACATTTGCATGACTTCTACTCCTCCATTAGTTTCTGTAAACTGCAACTCTCTTTCAAATTCACAGAGAGAGAGAGAGAGAGAGAGAGAGAGAGAGAGAGACA